>NC_091229.1:19200316-19217816 GCF_040958095.1 Procambarus clarkii
CTCTGTCTCTCTCTCTCTCTCTCTCTCTCTCTCTCTCTCTCTCTCTCTCTCTCTCTCTCTCTCTCTCTCTCTCTCTCTCTCTGTCTCTCTCTCTCTGTCTCTCTCTCTCTGTCTCTCTCTCTCTCTCTCTCTCTGTCTCTCTCTCTCTCTCTCTCTCTCTCTCTCTCTCTCTCTCTCTCTCTCTCTCTCTCTCTCTGTCTCTCTCTCTCTGTCTCTCTCTCTC
Source organism: Procambarus clarkii (assembly GCF_040958095.1). Lineage (NCBI taxonomy): Eukaryota > Metazoa > Arthropoda > Malacostraca > Decapoda > Cambaridae > Procambarus > Procambarus clarkii. The sequence goes on from NC_091229.1 coordinate 19,200,540, forward strand.
TGTCTCTCTCTCTCTCTGTCTCTCTCTCTCTCTCTCTCTCTCTCTCTCTCTCTCTCTCTCTCTCTCTCTCTCTCTCTCTCTCTCTGTCTCTCTCTCTCTGTCTCTCTCTCTCACTCTCTCTCTCTCTCTCTCTCTCTCTCTCTCTCTCTCTCTCTCTCTCTCTCTCTCTCTCTCTCTCTCTCTCTGTCTCTCTCTGTCTCTCTCTCTCTCTCTCTCTCTCTCTCTCTCTCTCTCTCTCTCTCTTTCTCTCTCGCCGAACCACTTGGGTTGAACGGTAGAGCGACGGTTTTGCTTCATGCAGATTGGCGTTCAATTCCCGACCGTCCAAGTGGTTCGGCACCATTCCTTTCCCCCGTCCCATCCCAGATCCTTATCCTGACCCCTTCCAAGTGCTATATAGCCATAATGGCTTGGCGCTTTCCCTTGATAATTCCTTCCCTCTCTCTCTCTCTCTCTCTCTCTCTCTCTCTCTCTCTCTCTCTCTCTCTCTCTCTCTCTCTCTCTCTCTCTCTGGTCAGGACGAAGAAACTTACTACTTATCCTCTTGGCGTTAGTGTTGGAAATTAAAATTCAGATTTATGGAATACAAGCTTAGCAACATTTCACTATTTCTCTCTCTAGAAAAGTGTTCCTTCCGCTGTTATTATGATTAGAAATATTATTTTCCATTCTCATTTACTACTACTACTACCAGTAACGTAATTATAGAGCTCCATTCATTGTTTACAATGTCAGCTGTTTACACACACACACTCACAGGTGGAACCGGTGGCCGAGCGGACAGCACGCTGGACACGTGATCCTGTGGTCCAGGGTTCGATCCCGGGCGCTGGCAAGAAACGATGGGCATAGTTTCTTTCACCCTATGCTCCTGTTACCTAATAGTAAATAGATACCTGGGAGTTAGTCAGCTGTCACGGGCTGCTTCCTGGTGTGTGTGTGTGTGTGTGGTGTGGGGAAAAAATAATAGTAGTAGAAACAGTTGAGAGGCGGGCCGAAAGAGCAGAGCTCAACCCCCGCAAGCACAACTAGGTGAATACACACACACACACACACACACACACACACACGAGATAACTGCGCAGGATTGAATCGTTCGCAGCTAAATGAATTGTGGGGTTCAGTCCCTGAACCCATTATGTGCCTCTGTAACCCTTTCCACTACCCCCCCCCCCCCCCACGGGATGGGTATGGGGTGCATAATAAATGAACTAAACTAACTAACTCGGTGCCAGACTTCACCACCATCACAGCAAGCAAGAGAAACATCTTCACTACATCTCCTGAGTAGTTGCCATTAGCATACAAACTCATTCTCCATCTCTTGAGAATTTGAGTTGAATATCCATTGCTCGACGGTTTTCCCATGTCGAGCCCAACCACTTGGGATGGACGGTAGAGCGACGGTCTCGTTTCATGCAGGTCGGCGTTCAATCCCCGGCCATCGAAGTGGTTGATGGGCACCATTCCTTACCCCCGTCCCATCCCAAATCCTGACCCCTTCAAAGTGCTATATAGTCGTAATGGCTTGGTGCTTTTCCCGTGATAATTCCCTTCCCTTTCCCGGATCGAGACAGAGAGCTGATAACGTCAAGACAGTGAACTGATGACATCAGAGAAGCAAGACAATGAACTGATAACATCAGGGAGGCAAGACAATGAACTGATAACATCAGGGAAGCAAGACAATGAACTGATAACATCAGGGAAGCGAAGACAATGAACTGATAACATCAGGGAAGCAAGACAATGAACTGATAACATCAGGGAAGCGAAGACAATGAACTGATAACATCAGGGAAGCGAAGACAATGAACTGATAACATCAGGGAAGCGAAGACAATGAACTGATAACATCAGGGAAGCGAAGACAATGAACTGATAACATCAGAGGAAAGGCAAAATGGACAATGGTAAAAAAAATAGGACCTGAGAATTAAAATTTAAATGAAGTGTTTACAAGAGAGTTTGATTAATCTGTCACATGAGAGATAGCGAAATTAAGAGAGATGGGAGAGGAGGAGGAGGACTGGAAGCGAGGATGGGAGGGAGAGTATGAGTCTGGTGAGGGAGAGTAAGGGAGAGTATGAGTCTGGTGAGGGAGAGTATGAGTCTGGTGAGGGAGAGTAAGGGAGAGTATGAGTCTGGTGAGGGAGAGTAAGGGAGAGTATGAGTCTGGTGAGGGAGAGTAAGGGAGAGCGTGAGTCTGGTGAGAGAGGGAGAGAAGTGAGAGGATTAGATGGATCAGCTGGTAGCTTAATATCCGCTCACGGGAGATGATGGATAGGAGAGGGAGAGGGGAGAGGGAGGGAGAGAGGAGGGAGGGAGAGAGAGAGAGAGAGAGAGAGAGAGAGAGAGAGAGAGAGAGAGAGAGAGAGAGAGAGAGAGAGAGAGAGAGAGAGAGAGAGAGAGAGAGAGAGAGAGAGCGAGAGAGAGAGAGAGAGAGAGAGAGAGAGAGAGACAGAGAGAGAGACAGAGAGAGACAGAGAGAGAAAGAGACATGATAGAGACATATAAAATACTTAAGGCAACTGACAGATTACAAAACAAAGATTTTCACAATTCATACCAACACAACAAGAGGGGCATAGATTAAAAATCATATGAGACATAGACAAGAAAATTTTAGTTTAACATTAGAAAATGAAGTGAATTAAACAAACAAATAGTAGAAACAAACACCATTCACAGTCCCCAAAAGCAGACAAGAAACCCCCCCCCCCAATAGATCATTAAAACAACTAGCAAACAGCAGCAGTAGCAGGAAAAGTGGGGGTCCAATCGCTAGAGTTCGATCCTGCAGGCCACAAACAGGCGACTACACACACACACTTCAACACCTGACAAAAATATCCTACACAAACTATAAGGTGTTTTTTCCTCTTTGAACGCTATTCATCTCCACAGATGTTGACATTTAAAACACCTGTATCAGGGGCTAAATCGCAGCTGTTGTCTCGTCATTGTTATGTTATGAGAGCACAATCGACATTATTATTTTTATTATATTTTTTTTACCCCTTAATCTTATTGGAAATGCATCTCGTTTCATCATTATTATTAAATTGTATTGTAAATCCTCACATATATTCTCAACAGAGACAGTAATTATGTACCAATAAAAATAAATGTTTTAGTTTGCCATTAACACAAGATCCATTTTCTTTGGTTTACGTTCTAAAAAATGAGAGAAAATGGTGTTCTCGGATGCCTTCAGAAAGTGTACACAGACTGCTCTGACCGGACGCACGCGCGCGCACACGCACTCACACACACATTTATATATATCGTACGTAACAGCCAGAACCGAACTACTTGGCCTAGTATGCAAGACCCCGATTTGCCTAACAAGTAGAATTTTCCTGAAATTATATATTTTTCAAAATTTTGTTCTTAGGGAATGATAAAATCATTATATTATATATGATTTTATTTGAGTTATGACCAAACCTAACCTAACTGGTTAGCCTGGGAGCCGGTCGGCCGAGTGGACAGCACGCTGGACTTGTGATCCTGTGGTCCTGGGTTCGATCCCAGGCACCGGCGAGAAACAATGGGCAGAGTTTCTTTCATCCTATGCCCCTGTTACCTAGCAGTAAAATAGGTACCTGGGTGTTAGTCAGCTGTCACGGGCTGCTTCCTTGGGGTGGAGGCCTGGTCGATGACCGGGCCGCGGGGACACTAAAAAGCCCCGAAATCATCTCAAGATAACCTCAAGATAACCTAACCTAAATTAACCTAACCTAACCTAGCCCACCTAACCTAATCTAACCTAACCTAACCTAGCCCACCTAACCTAATCTAACCTAACCTCACCTAACCTAGCCCACCTAACATAACCTAACCTAACCTAACCTAATCTAACCTAACCTAACCTAACCTAACCTAGCCCACCTAACCTAACCTAACCTAACCTAATCTAACCTAGCCTAACCTAACCTAAGCTAACCTAACATAACTAAGTCAATAACTCATTTCCCTTATATAATAATACTAATTCAAACAAACCCATTTGAATTTTTTAAAAGTATCGAAAAATCACTTTGACTATTAGGCAAATCGGGACTTACATACCTAGCCAAGTAGCATTAACCCAAACACCACAAAAACACCGCAAAAACACCACAAAAACACCGCAAAAACACCGCAAAAACACCGCAAAAACAAACAAAAAACAGGAATAAAACTCACCTCTTCCCGCTCCAGCTTACACCCGGAGGAGTCTGGCATTGTGTTCACCGTCGCCATGGTAACGGAGCTGGTTGGTCGCTTACACGCACAATACCTTACGCTCTATTGTTTACCTTTTTCTCTCTCCACTCTAAGCACGTGGTTATTGTTTTTGTTTTGATTTTGGGTACCATTGTCGATGAGATTTTTAATAGTTTCATTATTTATGTATTATTTAAAGAAAACTTCACCGTTTTTTTTATTTCCTTTCATGACAATCAATGTAACACACACACACACACACACAAGAAAAGGTTCAAAGGTTTGCCACCAGACTAGTACCCGAGCTGAGAGGTATGAGCTACGAGGAGAGACTACGGGAATTAAACCTCACTTCGCTGGAAGACAGAAGAGTTAGGGGGGACATGATCACCACATTCAAGATTCTGAAGGGGATTGATAGGGTAGATAAAGACAGTCTATTTAACACAAGGGGAACACGCACAAGGGGACACAGGTGGAAACTGAGTGCCCAAATGAGCCACAGAGATATTAGAAAGAACTTTTTTAGTGTCAGAGTGGTTGACAAATGGAATGCATTAGGGGGTGATGTGGTGGAGGCTGACTCCATACACAGTTTCAAGTGTAGATATGACAGAGCCCGATAGGCTCAGGAACCTGTACACCTGTTGATTGACGGTTGAGAGGCGGGACCAAAGAGCCAGAGCTCAACCCCCGCAAACACAACTAGGTGAGTACAACTAGGTGAGTACACACACACACACACACACACACACACACACACACACACACACACACACACACACACACACACACACACACACACACACACACACACACACATACACACAGGGCATATAAACACCTGCCTCTCAGCAGGGTCACAAACTCACACATCAACAGTGGTCATTACTTCTGGACCAAGGAACTAGTTAATAGCACAATTCAGTGGCTGGATTATTGAGCATTTAACCTCCTTCAGTGGCTAGATTAATGAGCATTTAGCCTCATTCAGTGGCTGGATTATTGAGCATTTAACCTCATTCAGTGGCTGGATTATTCAGCATTTAACCTCATTCAGTGGCTAGATTAATGAGCATTAATGAGGGATCGAGAGAGAGAGAGAGAGAGAGAGAGAGAGAGAGAGAGAGAGAGAGAGAGAGAGAGAGAGAGAGAGAGAGAGAGAGAGAGAGAGAGAGAGAGAGAGACACTACGTCGGGTCAGACAGACAGACGCTAACACAAAGGGAACTCTAATCAGCAGTTCTTACGTGTTTCTTAAGAGAAGAGAGAGAGAGAGGCAAGATAACACAGTTTGTACTTCATCCTAATTTTCCTTCTCTCTTCCTCGTCCTCTTTATCCGTCTCCCCTTCTCCCATCACCGCCAAAGGGAAATAAGGAGCAACAAGAGAAATAGAGAGGAGGACTAGGAAGAGTAGAAGAGAGTAAGAGGAAGAAAAGAGGTGAAAACCGATGATTAAAGAGTTACTAGTAAGAGTTAAGCCTCAGTGGTTCCAAGTGAACTACCGCGAACAGCTGGTGATTAACGAGGGTGTTTCCACAGGGTCCTGACCCGCCTCGAACAAGTTTCCTAATTACCAATTACATGTTACTCGCAGCACTAATAAACTGAACTTGATTGCTCGTTACACGTGCCATAATTGGCTGTCAAAGAACCACTTCATCGCATTAAAATCCCATTAAAACCTTTTTTTCTCTATAGATAGAAATAGCATTTCCCCAATTTACTGCTGGGTGAATGGGGGGGTTAAGCAGTTGAGGACTGGTGCCTAGTCAATCCTCCAGACCTGGGTATCTTATCACCTGAGTGGCAGTTCTGTACTGCATAATAGATTATGTGATTAGTCAGTTCTGATTTAATCTCAGCTTTGCTCCAAGTAACCTGATTACCTATTCAATGTCTAGATCAAAATTGGTGCTTTGATTTTGATGAATTTGTCACGTGACATAGATTTGGCAAACCAGTCTTTTTATGAACAAAAGTCTACTAAATTTGATTGGTAATTATACGGACAAACTGACTCTCAAAATGCAAAAAAAAGAGAAATTAGAAAAATATTTGATTCGGTTACGTATACAAATACGTATTAGAGGGTGTATATTCAAAGACACTTTTGAATACACTTTCTATAACCCATGTTATAGAAAACGTCTTGAGACGTTTCTTCCTACCCTTTTCTTTCCCATCCCACTGCCTTCCCTTCCTTCTCCCTCTCGTCTCCATATTATCCCTTATAATATCCCCAAAAATTGCAAAAAAACAGAAATCCAATTATGTTTTTTTTCCATAAAAAACACTCCATTAACACACGGCTCCCGTCGCTTCCATTATAAAAGCCACGGTGTTTAATTTTTCATAAATGATATTATATTCGGTCGGTCTAATTTCAAATTACATTAACAAAATATAATTCTCAATTCTCTTCGAGAACAACTCCCAAAATTACCACACAAATTTTAGACAAATTCAATGAGTGTTTTGGATCGAATACTTTGCTTGTTTTCAAGACCTATGTTTCCAGGACCCATGTTTACATCACCCATTCTTCCAGAACCCATGTTTTCAGCACCCATGTTTACAGCCCCCATGCTTCCAGGACCCATGTTTTCAGCCCCCATTCTTCCAGGACCCATGTTTACAGCCCCCATGCTTCCAGAACCCATGTTTTCAGCCCCCATTCTTCCAGGACCCATGTTTACAGCCCCCATTCTTCCAGGATCCATGTTTTCAGCCCCCCATTCTTCCAGGACCCATGTTTTCAGCCCCCATTCTTCCAGGACCCATGTTTTCAGTCCCCATTCTTCCAGGACCCATGTTTTCAGTCCCTATTCTTCCAGGACCCATGTTTTGAGCCCCCATTCTTCCAGGACCCATGTTTCCAACCCCCATTCTTCCAGGACCCATGTTTCTAGCACCCATTCTTCCAGAACCCCATGTTTTCAGCCCCCATTCTTCCAGGACCCATGTTTACAGCCCCTATTCTTCCAGAACCCATGTTTTCAAGACATTTCAATACTCACGAGGATATATATACACCTTCTAATGCACTTTAAGTCACCCGGAAATCATTTCTAAATTCTAAGACACTTTTGAAGATCTGCTACTACCAGGGGGGGGGGGTAAATAGCAGCCAATGAGGGCCTTAAACACTAAGTCCAATTGCTATCTTGTTATCTTCTTGAGATCGGAGGTTCGAAGACCTGAGACGCCACAGATTAACGGACACGGTTTTCGGGTCATCCAGGTCCTCCTGGAAGAGGGGAGAGAGGGGGACTGGAAGTCCTGGAAAGGGGGATCGAACTAGATGAAGATTCCGGAGCGCGACGCGGACACAGTTCAGCCAAGGAGTAGGGGATGACGAGTGGCTCTGGAGGGTGTTGTGTGCTTGTTGTAGTGGTGTTCCCCCCCCCCCTTTGCCTCTCCCCCCTCTCACCATCCCCTCACTCTCCCCCTTCCTTGCTCTCCCCCCTCCCCCAATATCCCCTCTCCTTCCTTTCTGCTCCGTCAATACACACACCAGGATGAAAACGGACGAATAAATAGCTTCTTCCCCCCTACATGGGGGTGAGAGGCCCCCCTAACATGGGGGAGTGGGAGGCCCCCCTAACATGGGGGTGGGAGGCCCCCCCTAACATGGGGGTCGAGGCCCCCCTAACATGGGGTGGGAGGCCCCCCTAACATGGGGGTGAGAGGCCCCCCTAACATGGGGGAGTGGGAGGCCCCCCTAACATGGGGGTGGGAGGCCCCCCCTAACATGGGGGTCGAGGCCCCCCTAACATGGGGTGGGAGGCCCCCCTAACATGGGGGTGGGAGGCCCCCCTAACATGGGGGTGGGAGGCCCCCCTAACATGGGGTGGGAGGCCCCCCTAACATGGGAATGGGAGGCCCCCCTACATGGGGGTGAGAGGCCCCCCTAACATGGGGGTGGGAGGCCCCCCTAACATGGGGTGGGAGGCCCCCCTAACATGGGAATGGGAGGCCCCCCTACATGGGGGTGAGAGGCCCCCCTAACATGGGGGTGAGAGGCCCCCCTAACATGGGGTGGGAGGCCCCCCTAACATGGGGGTGAGAGGCCCCCCTAACATGGGGGTGGGAGGCCCCCCTAACATGGGGAGTGGGAGGCCCCCCTACATGGGGGTGAGAGGCCCCCCTAACATGGGGGTGAGAGGCCCCCCTAACATGGGGGTGAGAGGCCCCCCTAACATGGGGGTGAGAGGCCCCCCCAACATGGGAGAGTGGGAGGGAAGGTGACATAAGCACAGAGAGAAGTAAATATGATGGACAAACATGTAATTGCAGATGGGTGGTTGTGCTCGTTTCATCAAACAAGCCGCTGTCTAGGTGTAGTAAGTTGATAGACAGAGGTTATCTTCTGCTAGGCTGAGTTTAGTTCCCGGTTACCCCTTAAATATCCGTGGGGGGAAGAGAGAGAGAGAGAGAGAGAGAGAGAGAGAGAGAGAGAGAGAGAGAGAGAGAGAGAGAGAGAGAGAGAGAGAGAGAGAGAGAGAGAGAGAGAGAGAGAGAGAACGAGAGAGAGAGAGAGAGAGAGAGAGAGAGAGAGAGAGAGAGAGAGAGAGAGAGAGAGAGAGAGAGAGAGAGAGAGAGAGAGAGAGAGAGAGAGAGACTCATGATTTTAAGAGCAATCAGCCGTATATGCTCTCAATTTCTTGTGTGGTGACTCAAAGTCTGAATTACTCTTGATCATCAAGTACAAATGACTGAATTAAGCTACCCATAAGATTAAATATATAACAATAACCATCTAATTGATTAACCTTTTAATTGTCTTTCATTCCGATCAATAGATCTTGGCATAGAGTGAAAGCTAGTGTGGCAAGCACTCTGAAATTAACTTGGAAAAGATTATATCTTAACAATTCTTGACTATATGATTTACATTCGTACAGTTGTCACTTGATAACATCAGATAATATTGCGGTACAAACACCGTCCCATTCCTTGTCTTCCACGGGATCACCATAGCCCGTGCTACTTGGAACTTTTTGTTCCAAGTAGCGAATCTTAAACAACAACATCCTTGTCTTATAAATAACTCTTGAATGGTATGATGATAGCACTTATCTACCTCTGTTCTTTCAGTCTCATTTCTTTCCTCCCTTCTTCTTTCTTCCTTCTTCCTTCTTTCCTTCCTCCATCTCCTCCTTTCCACCTCACTATGAGTTTTCATCTTTCTTTCTCCAATTTCCGATACGTTACAATATAATTGTGTAAATCTACTATATTAGTGTCTACATCTACTATATCGGTGTATAAATATAATTTATCACTGAATAAATCTGCTATATCAGTGTATAAATCTACTTTATCACTGTATAAATCTACTATATCAGCATATAACTCTACTATATCAGTATATAAATCTACTATATGAGTGAATAAACCTATTATATCAACGTATAAATCTACATCACAATATATATCTACCATATCAGTGTATAAATCTACTTTATTACTATATAAATCTATTACATCAGTGTATAAATCTACTTTAGCAGTGTATAAATCTACCATATCAGTGTACAAATCTACTATGTCTATAAATCTACTTTATCACTATATAAATCTACGATATCAGTGTATAAATCTACTATATACGTGTATAAATCTACTATATACGTGTATAAATCAAAGTCAGCGTACAAATCTACTATGTCTATAAATCTACTTTATCACTATATAAATCTACTATATAAGTGTATACATCTACTATATACGTGTATAAATCTACCAAGTCAGCGTACAAATCTACTACTAATACTGGTAGTTGTGAAGGCTAGGTAATTATCGTCTGAATTATTAGAATTATTTTTATATTCCCATTTTAATAATTTGTATATTAATTAAAATCTAAATTACAGTATTAAACGATATTAAACCATAAATTAAACGCTGTATGAGCAAATAATTGAACAATTCTCCTTCGCTGTATTTTTATTAATAAAACATTAGAAATGTTTGTTAGTTTCAGTAACTATCTATTGTATTATTTCTGCATATTTATACAACCAATTTATAGAATCAATCTGCTTTTGTATCCTATTTACTAAATTGGCAAAGAATTGTATTATCCATTCGGCATTGAAGCTTGGAGAGAGCTCCGCCCATTGGCGGAGATAATCCAATTCTCGACCAATAGGACGCCAGTTTCTTTAGCCAAATTGTGACGGGCTGACCAATGGCTAAGCGTCTGTGAGGGGTCTTAGAGCCAATCAGCTTCAGTGTTCCAAGTCAGGAAGGGTAATGTTTTTCTCTGATTGTGTGATGGTCCGCAAATTTCATCTCTTTGAAAGCTAGGACACGTACTCACCTAGTTGTGTTTGTGGGAGGGGGCGGGGGGGTTGAACTTCGGGTCTTTGGTCCCGCCTCTCAATAGTTAATCAACTGGTGTACAGATTCCTGATTTGTGTGGTTTTCTGTTTTCACACACACACACACACACACACACACACACACACACACACACACACACACACACACACACACACACACACACACACACACACACACACAGTGTACCAAACTCGTCCTATACCACACCGTAGATAAGCCGTGGGTGTGGTTGACAAGGCATTTGACAAGGCCACTCAGTTGTTTAGGGCGTGTCTCTTGCTGTGCCGTCTATTGTATTAGTAAGTGGTTGGGTGTGGCCACAGCCTACTAGGGTGTGGCCACAGGTTCCTGGAGTGTGGCCACAGGCTCCTAGGGTGTGGCCACAGGTTCCTGGAGTGTGGCCACAGGCTCCTAGGGTGTGGCCACAGGTTCCTGGAGTGTGGCCACAGCCTCCTATATAGAGAGTGGCCACAGCCTCCTAGAGAGTGGCCACAGCCTATTTTTAGACCAAGCTACCTTGGTCTGAAACTGATCACTCTATATACATCTCTCAAGATTGTCCTGCTCTGGAATTAACCACTGAATGGCTATGAAACTAATCTTGGTATACAACAGACCACTCTGTATAGCTCTACAACCATTTTAGTGTTGAATTAACCACTCTATACAGCTCTGGAAGCAGTCTCAGTCTGGAACAACTCTATACAACTGTGAATGGAGCCAATTCGATGTTTATCTTTTGCAAAACAAAAGTTTATCTTTATCTTTTATCTTTAGTTAAACAAGAAGAGGAGTGTACAGCCATCTTCACACTCTGGAACTCTCGCAGTTATCTCGCTAAAAATTCTCTCCAAAACTTCTGTCAGTCATCATTTTATTTTTTAATTTGTGTTTTGTTTACTTTTGACAGCTCCAGAGCGGCTGACTTTGCTGATAACTTCAGCAGTTTGCTGCATACGGTATTCTAATTCTATTTCTAATTTGGGTGGAGCTAGTATATTACTCTCTTTTACTAGGGAGCCTGTCGGCCGAGCGGACAGCACGCTGGACTTGTGATTCTGTGGTCCTGGGTTCGATCCCAGGCGCCGGCGAGAAACAATGGGCAGAGTTTCTTTCACCCTATGTCCCTGTTACCTAGCAGTAAAATAGGTACCTGGGAGTTACTCAGCTGTCACGGGCTGCTTCCTGGGGGTGGAGGCCTGGTCGAGGACCGGGCCGCGGGGACACTAAAAAGCCCCGAAATCATCTCAAGATAACCTCAAGATAAGATACTCTCCATTTTGATTAATGTAATGTCTCATTTGTTCATCTTAAGTTATTCACATGTGGTAAGTGTGACACATTAAGTGGTAAGTGTGTGTGTCAGACCATGTGGTAAGCGTGTCACATCATGTACTAAGTGTGTCACACCATGCAAGTGGGTGGACAGGAGTATAGGGTGTTTATACTCGTCCATTTTTATTCGTCTCAAACACTGGTGATATTTTAACCAGACCACACACTAGAAGGTGAAGGGACGACGACGTTTCGGTCCGTCCTGGACCATTCTCAAGTCCATTGAGAATGGACGGAAACGTCGTCGTCGTCCCTTCACCTTCCAGTGTGTGATCTGGTCAACTTACTTTAGCCACGTTATTGTGACTCATCGCCTGTACTGGTGTAATTGTTGTAATTGTTTCTGGAACCTTTCCTTCTTCTGGAACCTTCCCTTCTTCTGGAACCTTCCCTTCTCCAAAGCTGTTCTCTGTGGCATATCAATACACTCTGAACCAATCATTCAAAACAACATAATAAAAACAAATGCAACACGCAGAAGACATTAATTAGCCATTGTATACCATGTCAGCCAATTGGTTCACTACCCAAGACCCCAATTACTGTTGAAGCTGTTGTGTCTTTCAAATTCAAATTCATTCAAATTCAAAATTGTGTTTGTTCTGGCTGCTGTTGTGAGTGGTTTAACTTCTGGAAGAGGACTGGCCAATCTGCATTTCCTTGAATGCCAGACAGATTTTGATAGTTTCTCACAAATGACTTCTAAACAAGCTCGAACAACTGGCTGGCGTATCGGGATAAGTATCACACAGTATGCGAAGGAATACCTATCAGGGAGAAAACAGAGAGTCATAGCACGAGGAGAGTTATCATGAGTGTTGAGAGGTCACGAGTGGAGTACCTCAAGGGTCGGTACTAAGCCCCATCCTGTTCCCAATATATATGTTAACGGTCTAACACAGGAATTAAGTTAGTTTTGTCCATGTTTGCTGACGAGGCTAAGCTAATGAGGCGAATCTGAACTGACGAGGACTGCAAACTATTACAACATGACCTAGTCGACGTCCAGAGATGATCTGAGAAATGGCTATTAGACTTTAACCCTGGTAAATGCAAGGTTATGAGGATAGGAGTAGGCATTTACGAACCTGTACATCTTTCCTCAATCTTTGCCGGCTTTGTTTACAATTATTAAACAGTTAATGAGCTCCGAAGCACCAGGAGGCTGTTTATAACAATAACAACAGTTGATTGGCAAGTTTTCATGCTTGTAAACTGTTTAATAAATGTAACCAAAGTCGTCAAAGATTGAGGAAAGATGTACAAGTTCGTAAATACTTACGTAACTGCTTCGTGAATCTGGAAGCCGGTCGGCCGAGCGGACAGCACACTGGGCTTGTGATCCTGTGGTCCCGGGTTCGATCCCGGGCGCCGGCGAGAAACAATGGGCAGAGTTTCTTTCACCCTATGCCTCTGTTACCTAACAGTAAAATAGGTACCTGGGTGTTAGTCAGCTGTCACGGGCTGCTTCCTGGGGGTAGAGGCCTGGTCGAGGACCGGGCCGCGGGGACACTAAAGCCCCGAAATCATCTCAAGATAACCTCAAGATGAGATGAAGCTGTCGAAGCCAAGTGTATACACAACTTTAAATATTAACAAATGAAAAACGAGTGAAAAAAGAATCACTGTTTTGAACTACTGATGATCAAAAGGTGGGACTTAAGAGCTGATGCTCGACCTCCTCCAAGCCACAATTAGATGAGTGCAACTAGGTGAGTACAACCTCATCATCTCGTGTCTGAAGCTGAAATTTGTCATCAACCAGATTACTGGTTCCTGATTCATCCTCAAACACACAGGAGGAATTGACTTTCTCCATCGAGTTGGACTTTTAAAATGCAATTCTTGTATCATTATTTCTCGCGATTAGATAATTCTGCAAGTTAAGTGAAGGTTATGGGGGGGGGGGAGGAGGGGTTGAATAGTTGATGACCTCTGCTGGGGGGGGGGGACGATTATTCTTCCTATGGGGGACGATTATTCTTCCTATGGGGGGGCCAATTATTCTTCCAATGGGGCCCGATTATCCACCCTGGGGGTCGATTATCCACCCTGGGGGTCGATTATCCACCCTGGGGGTCGATTATCCACCCTGGGGGTCGATTATCCACCCTAGGGGTCGATTATCCACCCTGGGGGTCGATTGTCCACCCTGGGGGTCGATTATCCACCCTGGGGGTCGATTATCCACCCTGGGGGTCGATTATCCACCCTGGGGGTCGATTATTCACCCTGGGGGTCGATTATTCACCCTGGGAGTCGATTATCGACCTTGGGGGTCGATTATCCACCCTGGGGGTCGATTATTCACCCTGGGGGTCGATTATCCACCCTGGGGGTCGATTATCCACCCTGGGGGTCGATTATCCACCCTGGGGGGGCCGATTATCCACCCTGGAGGTCGATTATTCACCCTGGGGGTCGATTATTCACCCTGAGGGTCGATTATCCACCCTGGGGGTCGATTATCTTCCCTGTTGGCCAATTATCCACCCTGGGAGCCAATTATGCACCCTGGGTGGTCAATTATCCACCCTGGGGCCCGATTATCCACCCTGGCAGCCAATTATCCTCCCTGGGGGGCCAATTATCCACCCTGGGGGCCGATTATCCACCCTGGCAGCCAATTATCCTCCCTGGGGGGCCGATTATCCACCCAGGGGGCCGATTATGCCGCCACTTAAATAGCGACCTAGACCCTTACTCAAGCTATCGTCTTGAATAATACCACGCCATTTTGCCGACCAAATATCCCCAAGGGACAAAATATGGTGTAGTATAAATCGTAGCAGCCGGCAACCATTCACGTTTTCTATGGCCTAAATCGCTCGGTTTGATCAGCTTAGGTTCGATCATTTTAGCACATCATTTTATGTCCGTTGTGACAACTGCTGAAGATTTGTCAGATTAACGACGCTAAGTCATCATTACATCAGGGATACTCGCGCCTCCGAAGGGAAGATATTGTGTGGTGTATTATGAAAATACATTTACTCAGGCTTATAAAATGGGTGAAAAGGTGGTATTTAAGGGACATAATTAGCAGGAACTGTAAACCATTCACTGAAAACACGAAAGGTATTCCTATCATTTATTTTCAAAAACTCCCTGTACAGCTTCCCTCATTGTGAAAAATAACATTTCTACATGAACAAATCCACAAGGGCCGTGACGAGGATTCGAACCTGCGTCCGGGAGCATCCCAGACACTGCCTTAATCGACTGAGCTACGACGTCATTGCATCACGTTATTGTGATCTCTGTGTGTGAACATTTCTACATCCTCTGATAAACTGAAGTGAACCATTGTAGTATATCAATCCCGGTATAATTGTGGCGACTGTGTACTCCGAAATATATGCTATATTAGACATACTACTTACACTCTGAGAAGGCATCTTGAATTTCATTTGCAAGGACGAATTTTATGCAACACCGCTCTAAGACACACAATAGATCTAGAGTCCAGTAGGCTCAGGAATCTGTATAACAGTTGATTGGCGGTTGAGAGGCGGGACCAAAGAGCCAGAGCTCAACCCCCGCAAGCACAAATAGATGAGTACATCACAATCCCACTTGTAACGTAGATAAAACAGAACTGCAACGACTCGAACGCTTGTAGAAAAGTCAAATGAGATACGAGAAGCGGGAGCCATAAGCTGAAGTTCAACTCTCTCAAGCACAACCATTACACATTAGCGTTTAATAAACACAATCTACTCGATCCTCTATGAATCCTTTTCCATCCCTCCTTTCTCTCAATCTCTCCCTTTCCTCCTCTCACCTACTGCTTCCCCTCTCTCTCACCACCCCCCTCATTTCCCTCTCTCTCTCTCTCTCTCTCCCTCAGTCCCCTCCTCCCAGAATAGCATCACGGCCTCTATGGTGCCGGCGAGATAAAGTATATTAGTATATTATACCACACTTGGCATACTCGTACCACGCGAGAAGCGCGCTATGCACCCCCGGCTGACAGACAGACAGACGGGCGAGCGCCCGTTGTCCTATCTCAGCAAAGGACCATAATAAATGGGGAAAATGCAATCTTGCGAGAGACGTTCAATGGGTATGGGGGAACGGGTTGATCAGAAAGCGATGGGGGGGAATAGGATAGGAGAATATAGAGATTCTCAACCACAATATGTGGTGGCTGTGGTGGTTGTGGTGGTGGTAGTGGTGGTAGTGGTGGTGGTGGTGGCTGTGGTGGTGGTAGTGGTGGTAGTGGTGGCTGTGGTGGCTGTGGTGGTGGTAGTGGTGGTAGTGGTGGTGGTGGTGGTGGTGGCTGTGGTGGCTGTGGTGGTTGTGGTGGTAATGGTGGCTGTGGTGGCTGTGGTGGCTGTGGTGGCTGTGGTGGTTGTGGTGGTGGTGGAATATGGCAGACCCAATCTTGTGATGTAAATATACGAAGTTTCACTGAGATAATATTTTAATTTTTAATCCTTTTATATTTTCTTTCGGTTGTTGGGTGTTGTGGATTGTACGCTGTTTGTTATTGCAGATTGAGTTGTATTATTTTTTTTTGCAAGGGGGAGGGAGTTTGGGTTGTGTATTGACAATGTTACATAAGGGTGGTTGCAATTCTGTAATCCCTGTACTTGTATATGTGTGTGTGTGTGTGTGTGTGTGTGTGTGTGTGTGTGTGTGTGTGTGTGTGTGTGTGTGTGTTTCAGAGCAGCTGGATCTGTCAGTTTTAATCACCCATTCACCTGCATCTCCGTCAGCACATCCTGCCATTCAACTCATACATACTCATCCACACACACTGCTACTCCTGTGCATCCGTTTGGCGACGACGTCTGCTCACCCGTCTGAGCTAGCGCCAACAAGCACAGAAGGATGTAGGGTAATGTAGTCACTTGTGCAACGGTATCTCAACTCACAGCATCTTCCGTGGTGCTCGGGAGATGGCTAGTTCCGGCTTATCTCAGATGCTGAAGGATGCTCTTCCTTGTGATATTGCTTGTTTGGTGTGTGTGTGTGGGTGTGGGTGTGTGGGTGTGTGTGTGTGTGTGGGTGGGTAGGTGTGTGTGTGTGTGTGTGTGTGTGTGTGTGTGTGTGTGTGTGTGTGTGTGTGTGTGTGTGTGTGTGTGTGGGTGTGTGTGTGTGTGTGTGTGTGTGTGTGTGTGTGTGTGTGTGTGTGTGTGTGTGTGTTTGTGTGTGTGTGTGTGTGTGTGTGTGTATGTGTGTGTGGGTGGGTGGGTGTGGGTGTGGGTGTGTGTGTGTGTGTGTGTGTGTGTGTGTGTGTGTGTGTGTGTGTGTGTGTGTGTGTGTGTGTGTGTGTGTGTGTGTGTGTGTGTGTGTGTGTGTGTGTGTGTGTGTATGTGTGTGTGGGTGGGTGGGTGTGGGTGTGTGTGTGTGTGTGTGTGTGTGTGTGTGTA
>NC_091229.1:19225316-19227816 GCF_040958095.1 Procambarus clarkii
GGAGGAGGAAGAGGACGAAGGAGAAGAAGGGTAATCAAGATGAATCGGAGGAGAAAATCAAAATCACAAATCCGCAAAGGGGCCATATATATATTTTGCGGGTCTTCATGATGGTAGTCTCTGGCAACCCTGCTCCTCCGTTAGAAGTATTGCCATATATATATATATATATATATATACAGTACAATATATATATATATATTACTCGTTATTCACTTATAATATTAGTAAGTCATGTTTTTTACATATTTCTGTTTATAATAATTCCGATAGTCTTGGTGTTTTGATATTACTCGGCATTAATTTCAGATATTTTTGAAGTATTAATGCTGATATTTTTTGGACATTAATTCAGGTAGTTCTTGCAGTATTTATTGTATAACTGAAAAAATAACCTATAATTTCTGTACATCAATATGCAAGCACTAGCAGCCGCGAGAAACATAAAGAGCCCACAAGAGGCTATGGAGCTCTTCTATAGGGCACAAGAGGCTCTTCTCCGAGATATATATATATATATATATATATATATATATATATATATATATATATATATATATATATATATATATATATATATATATATATTAAAACGGGTTTCCAATATGATTTTTTCTTTAGCAATTTGCCATCTATATTGTATATCCATCCTATCTAAGCTACACCTATTCTACGTATATACTATACCCATTCACCCATTCTTGGCCTGATGACCCTCTTTCACGTCTTTTTACCCATTTCCCCTCCCTTCTCTACCTCTCCCTCTCCCTCAATTACCCCTTTCTATCCCTTACCTTCCTTCCTCTCCCTCCCCATTTAAAATGTAATTCCCTTCCCCCTTACCCATTTACACCTCCCCTTTCCCTTGACACCAAGCCAATTACCTGAGCAATTAATGAATCACTTATTACCGTAATTGGTTGAAGCACTATTGTGTATATACATGAAGGAATAAACGTAGGTATGTATGTGTTTATTTATGTATATATTGAAGCATTTACCCGACAGCCTTCTTATGAATAAAGGTATGTATATATGTGTGTGAATATTTACGTATGTATACATGTTGATACATATACATCCCGGGTTTCCACTCCCACGTGGCCCCGCGAGACAACGGTCAATATACATATGTATACATGCAGATGCTTACCACTGGTGTATACATACTGGAATATATCCCGTTTTTGGTATGTGTCATCGAGTAGGATTATCCGGCCGTGTCACTGTCCGTGTCACTGTCCGTGCTTCTGGGAGGATATTGAACAGCCGTGGACCTCTGATGTTCAGTGTTCTCTGATTGTGCCTATGGCACCCCTGCTCTTCACTAGCTCTGTTCTGCATTTCCTTCCATATCGTTCACTCCAGTATGTTGTTATTTTACTGTACAAATTAAGGACTTGGCCCGTCAGTATTTTCCATATATATGGAACCTCTCTCTCTCTCTCTCTCTCTCTCTCTCTCTCTCTCGTCTCCTTTCTAGAGAGTACATTTTGAGAGCTTTGAGACGATTCCAATAGTTTGGGTGTTTAATCGCGTCTATGTATGCTGTATATGTTCTCTGTATTCCCTCTATTTCAGCAATCTCTCCTGCTCTGAAAGGGGAAGTGAGTACTGAGCAGTACTCGAGACGGGACAACACAAGTGACTTGAAGAAGTACAACCATTGTGATGGGATCTCTGGACTTGAAAGTTCTCGTAATCCATCCTATCATTTTTCTAGCTGTTGCTATATTTGCTTGGTTATATTCGCTAAACGTTAGGTCGTCAGACATCATTATTCCCACATCCTTTTTTTTTTTACAATTTACATGTTGCTTTTCTCCTCTGGGTAGATTTGAGTGGGTCTAGTACACCTGTCTTCATATTTACCATACTTAAAGAACCTGGAAATCACCACAAACATCATGTTATTTCTTGCTGCCTAGTCAAAAATTGTATTAATATCAGCTTGTATACAACAATGTATTCTACAGTATACATTGTTTTTTTTAGGATTTCACTCATTTCTTTGTCATGCTCTGTGTATGAACCTTCACTTTTAAGAATAGATCCAATATTAACAGAGATTTTTTTGTTTCCATTTTAATCTATATGAAGAAATATTTTGGATTTTTGCTTTATCTCTTACATAGCTTTCTGTTCTAATTCCATTTTCCACTCTGATATGATATTGCTTCAGTCTCTGTTCTATTTCTTCAATCTCCCTGTTTAAAGTATTCTTTAAACGTCGACTGCGCCACAACATGGTCAAAAGAATTGTAACCGGGAGTTCATCTGCCCTCACACGGATCCTACAGTCTCTCCGAGACACAAACCAGGGCGCGTCTGGGATCCTCTTGGACGTAGGTTCGAGCCCTCATCACGGCCCTTGTGGCTTTGTTCGTTTAATTTCAACTCACATTGAGGAAAGTCAACGTCACACTCATCAACGTCACGCTCATCAACATCACACTCATCAACGTCACTCTCATCAACGTGACGCTCATCAACGCCACAT
>NC_091229.1:19230316-19235316 GCF_040958095.1 Procambarus clarkii
CTTCACTCAGTCCGTGTAGACCTGGGTCTCGTGTGGGTTATATAGTGCCTTGTGTGTGTGTGTTTGTGCTTGCTGTTTGTTTGGGTTCCGTGTGTGCGTATACTGTGCAGTGTGTGTGTGTGTGTGTGTGTGTGTGTGTGTGTGTGTGTGTGTGTGTGTGTGTGTGTGTGTGTGTGTGTGTGTGTGTGTGTGTGTGTGTGTGCGTGCGCGCGTGCGTATTCACTCAAATGATTGTAACATCCCAAGCACTACTACCACCCCAACCCCCACTACCACCACCCCAACCACCACCCCCACCACCTCAACCACCATCATCTCGATTACCTAATTATTGCCTGCCTCTCGCAGAATCGAATATGGATTATTTGCAGAGTGTGACTGCGGACTTGATTACCTTGGAGCCGGAGGCTAGATTCCCATTGTTTCAGGCGGATGAATTATATTACATTTGGGAGGCTGTTGTGTTGGGAGTAAGGAGGAGGAGGAGGAAGAGCAGGAGACGTAGAGAGAGAGGAAGGAAGAGGTGGATAAACCGGCGGTTCCCGGGTCAGCAATAATTCAATATAGAAAGGAGAGGATGATTCGGATTATTAGGAAAAATGAATTTTCCGAAGACATGAAATAAAGCAAGGAAAGGAGGGTAAAGTACAGGAGAGAGAGAAGGAGGAGGAGGAGGAGGAAGGGATAAATAAGAGAAGGATGGAAGAGAGAGGAAGCAGTAAAGAAGGAGACAAGGAAAGGGAGGAACACAGAGAAAGTGTTCGTCCTTCCTATCTGTTCTCTCTCTCTCTCTCTCTCTCTCTCTCTCTCTCTCTCTCTCTCTCTCTCTCTCTCTCTCTCTCTCTCTCTCTCTCTCTCTCTCTCTCTCTCTCTCTATTTCCTATATTTACCAATAAAAAAAAACACACACACACACACATGTGAAAAATAACCAGGTAACTCCCTCTCTCTCTTTCTCTCTATCCCCTCCCCCCTACGCTCCTCCCTACTATTCCTTTCTATCCTCCCTCTCTATCTCTCATATTCTCCCCCATCCTAACACCCCAACACCCCCCTCCCCACCACCAAACAACAGCCTGCTACCATTACAACCAAGCCCTGGATTCTGGGGTGATAATTTACTTCACCTTGCATAAAAAAATTATTATTTAAGGTTTAAGCTCTTGGATCTCGTCATTAATTGTGTTTTCGTGTATATGAAGAGTTGTGGGACTAAGATAAAAGAGTGTATGCTTCTTGGAGCACCTGGGTGGCTGGTGTCTTGATATATCGCCTCTTGCTAGTATGCGATATGTCTTGATATGTGGTGGGTGTGTGTGTGTGTGTGTGTGTGTGTGTGTGTGTGTGTGTGTGTGTGTGTGTGTGTGTGTGTGTGTGTGTGTGTGTGTGTGTGTGTGTACTCACCTAGTTGCGCTTGCGGGGGGTTGAGCTCTGGCTCTTTGGTCCCGCCTCTCAACTGTCAATCAACAGGTGTACAGATTCCTGAGCCTATTGGGCTTTATCATATCTACATTTGAAACTGTGTATGGAGTCAGCCTCCACCACATCACTTCCTAGTGCATTCCATTTACTAACTACTCTGACACTGAAAAAGTTCTTTCTAATGTCTCTGTGGCTCATTTGGGTACTCAGCTTCCACCTGTGTCTTCTTGTTCGCGTCCCACCAGTGTTGAATACTTCATCCTTGTTTACCCGGTTGATTCCCCTGAGGATTTTGTAGGTTGTGATCATGTCCCCCCTTACTCTTCTGTCTTCCAGTGTCGTAAAGTGCATTTCCCGCAGCCTTTCCTCATAACTCATGCCTCTTAGTTCTGGGACTAGTCTAGTGGCATACCTTTGGACTTTTTCCAGCTTCGTATTGTGCTTGACAAGGTACGGGCTCCATGCTGGGGCTGCATACTCCAGGATTGGTCTTACATATGTGGTGTACAAGATTCTTGTGTGTGTGTGTGTGTGTGTGTGTGTGTGTGTGTGTGTGTGTGTGTGTGTGTGTGTGTGTGTGTGTGTGTGTGTGTGTGTGTGTGTGTGCTCACCTAGTTGTGCTTACGGGGGTTGAGCTCTGGCGCTTTGGTCCCGCCTCTCAACCGTCAATCAACTGGTGTACAGGTTCCTGAGCCTACTGGGCTCTATCATATCTACACTTGAAACTGTGTATGGAGTCAGCCTCCACCACATCACTGCCTAATGCATTCCATTTATTAACTACTCTGACACTGAAAAAATTCTTTCTAACGCCTCTGTGGCTCATCTGGGTATTAAGTTTCCACCTGTGTCCCCTTGTTCGTGTCCCACCCGTGCTGAAAATTTTGTTTTTGTCCACACTGTTAATTCCCCTGAAAATTTTGTAGGTGGTTATCATGTCTTCCCCTTACTCTTCTGTAAGGGGAGGTTCAGCTCCTTTAGCCTTTCCTCGTAGCTCATACCTCTCAGTTCGGAACGAGCCTGGTGGCATACCGCTGAATCTTATCTAACTTTGTCTTGTGTTTAACTAGGTATGGACTCCAGGCTGGAGCTGCATACTCCAGGATTGGTCTTACATAAGTGGTATACAGGGTCCTGAACGATTCCTTACATAAGTTTCTAAAGGCAGTTCTTATGTTGGCCAGTCTAACATATGCCGCTGATGATAGCCTTTTAATGTGAGCCTCTGGGGACAGGTTCGGTGTGTGTGTGTGTGTGTGTGTATGTTACCTATCTGTGCTGCTAGCTCTTGGACCCCGGCATTCTAACCGTCATTTGCCAAAGTTATTGACTTCTGACCAATTATTTTCTTAATTTCATACTTTATCCTCTCTCTCTCTCTCTCTCTCTCTCTCTCTCTCTCTCTCTCTCTCTCTCTCTCTCTCTCTCTCTCTCTCTCTCTCTCTCTCTCTCTCTCTGTCTCTGTCTATTTCTCTGTCTCTCTCTCTCTCTCTCTCTCTCTCTCTCTCTCTCTCTCTCTCTCTCTCTCTCTCTCTCTCTCTCTCTCTCTCTCTCTCTCTCTCTTTTCTTGTCCATTTGCTCTCTCTACTTTTCTCTTCGTCCCACTTCTCTTATTCATCATCCCCTATCCCTTCTTCTATCCCTTCTTCTATCCCTTCTTCTCTCCCTTCTTCTCTCCCTTCTTCTCTCCCTTCTTCTCTCCCACCTTCACTACCTGTCACACTCCCCCCCTACTGGTACATACGTGGGGGGGGGGGGAAGAGGAGGCCTAAAAGCTCTACTAAGAGGCTCTATGAGATAGAGTTCTATGAGGAAACTCTACGGAGTGTTCTATATCTACCTTGTGTAACTTCCAGGGAATCAAGAGCCGTGGAGGCCCGGTCTGCGACCAGGCCTCCCGGATGGTCATCTGGTCGACCAGGCTGTTGGATGCGGCTGGTCGCAGCCTGAGGTATGAATCACAGCCTGGTTGATCAGGTAACATCAGCCTGAGGTTTTGTTTGGTTTTGCTGTCTATATAAGACCGAGCCGTCTATTAGTATTGCCCTGTCTATTAAGCTGTCTATTCTGTCAAAGAAGAATCAACAGAGCTCCAAGCAACAGCCTGGTGGACCAAACTCTCACAAGTCGAGCCTGGCCTCGGGCTGGGCTTGGGGAGTAGAAGAACTCCCAGAACCCCATCAACCAGGTATCAACCAGGTATCAACCAGAGCCCCCCCCCCCTACCCCCTGCACCTTCTCTCTTGTGCCTGTGCAAGGTTCGAGCTCTATGTATCTCTGTCAGAAGCGATTAGGCCCTTAAAAAATAATCTTATTTAAGAATAAATTCTATTGTCATCTTATTGACTCATAACTCTGGGCCCTCTTTATGGACTGAATGGTATAGAAATGACTTCGTTTTGTTGCAGGGTCGGAGTTCGATTCCCAATGGTTCAAGTGGATTCATACTTAAGACACAGTAGCTTAGCGCTTTCACCACATAATTACTTTATACAGTGCTCTCAAGTGATCAGTCACTTATCACATTAACAACTGCATTCTACTTCGTTCCAAGTGCATAACACTTTACGACCGATGAAAGGCATTCTATTTACTTTATTTTTAAAATATATTAATTTTTTTTAACTAAATCACTGCGACTTTCGGGTAAGATAAATATTATTTTCCCCGTTTTCTTAAACATTCAGATTTTTTCTTCCAGCTATTCTTAATTTGTTTTTTCTAATTGTGGCAAAGATGTATTTTTTTATTATTATACAATTAAATTCTATGTACTCGGTTAATACACTTATAATACACGAGGATTTAGACAAATCATAATACATTAAAATATTACATAACTTTACCCACAAAATAAGTTCGCTTATCAAATGTTAATTATTTTTACATTTTATGTACATTTTGTACATAAATATGTACATATTATACAGCTTGCTGAAGTACATACGAGACCTGATACATTATTGATGCGGCAGGAATCTACAGAGAATCTCATCTCCTAGGATCAGAAACCCTTAGCTTTCGTGAGGGGATGAAGTTTTTCATCCAGGTACAGCCTATTGACATTGGTCTATTTGGAAAGTTAATGAGACTGCGTTTTATTGCTCTCTCTCTCTCTCTCTCTCTCTCTCTCTCTCTCTCTCTCTCTCTCTCTCTCTCTCTCTCTCTCTCTCTCTCTCTCTCTCTCTCTCTCTCTCTCTCTCTCTCTCTCTCTCTCTCTCTCTCTCTCTCTCTCTCTCTCTCTCTCTCTCTCCTACCTTCACCTTTCCAAATAACAATTTCTTCTAGTTCCTCCCATCATTCGTAATGTCATCTAGGTCCCAAAGCCATTTTTATGGGGAACTGAACTAATACCGAGAGAAACACGGAAATGTAAATGGAATCCAAAAATTCGTAAAAATAATTGCGTTGTAGAGATGAAAAACGTAAAAAAAAAAATTATGAATGTAAATTAATGCACGGAGAAAAAATTATAATAGTATTTTCTTGTAAATTCTTTAAAACTGTTGAAAATTATTATGCATAAAATATCTGGAATGACAAAACCTTTCCATTATATATATATAGTTTTTAATTTG
>NC_091229.1:19245316-19252816 GCF_040958095.1 Procambarus clarkii
GATTCCTGAGCCTACTGGGCTCTATCATATCGTGTGTGTGTGTGTGTGTGTGTGTGTGTGTGTGTGTACTCACCTAGTTGTGCTTGCGGGGGTTGAGCTCTGGCTCTTTGGTCCCGCCTCTCAACCGTCACTCAACTGGTGTACAGATTCCTGAGCCTATTGGGCTCTATCATATCTACATTTGAAACTGTGAATGGAGTCAGCCTCCATACACAGTGTGTGTGTGTGTGTGTGTGTATGTGTGTGTGTATGTGTGTGTGTGTGTGTGTGTGTGTGTGTGTATGTGTGTGTGTGTGTGTGTGTGTGTGTGTGTGTGTGTGTGTGTGTGTGTGTGTGTGTGTGTGTCCAACCTACACCGATGTTCAGTATAACAATTCCAGTGTTTGTATTTTGCTTCTTTGGGGAATGGTGGGAAGGACGAGGGGACGAGGGAGTGGGGAAGCGTGGGGAGGACGAGACGGCAATCTCGTTGGTGTACAAGTTGGTACCCAGCGCGTACACCTGAAGTTACACCTACCGGCTGGTCTGAAGACACACACACACACCTGCCTCCCGCTGGGTCTCGGGGGCATCGCTTGCAACAATATTGCACAGGCGCTGAGAGCCTGTGCAATATTGCACAGGTGCTGAGAGCCTGAGCTCTGAGGGCCTAACTCTCAGCAGGTGGTTCTTCGTCACGTCACGCTGAGTTGCCCAATGGTATGAAACTTCACGTTTACTTTCGAAGAAGTTTCTTGCGAAGTGCAAGCTTTCTTTCCAGGCAGCT
The DNA here is from genome assembly GCF_040958095.1 of Procambarus clarkii. Classification (NCBI taxonomy): domain Eukaryota; kingdom Metazoa; phylum Arthropoda; class Malacostraca; order Decapoda; family Cambaridae; genus Procambarus; species Procambarus clarkii. The sequence goes on from NC_091229.1 coordinate 19,246,083, forward strand.
GCAAGCTTTCTTTCCAGGCAGCTGCAAGCTTTCTTTCCAGGCAGCTGCAAGCTTTCTCTTGCGGCAGGTGGAACCTTTGCTTCAACGCAACTGTCATCTTTCTATCGAGGAAAAAGTGAAAACTTTCTCTCGAAGCAACTGAAACGTCGATCAAGTTTCTCTCCGTCGATGAAACTTCTTAGCTTTCTCTCAGCGAAAGAGCAATTTTTCTGTCGATGTAATTTGCAAGTTTTCTCTCGAGGAAAGTGGAAATATTCTTTAGAGCCAAAGTGAATGCTCTCTCTGGAGATACGTGTCAGCTTTCTTGCGACGAAAGTCCAAGCTTTCTCTCTAAGTAACCAAAAAACTTTCTCCCCAAGAAGCCACGTGAAAGCAGCGACGTCCATCGTCTCTTTTTAAGCCGTTTCTCTTAGCCTCAGGAGAGTTCTTCGCGAAGAAGACGTCAGTCCTCTTGTTCCCTTGTTCTCAACGTCAATTTCGTTAGCAGATTGCCAAGTCAAACTCCAGGTTGGTAAGAGATCTTGCTGTATACTTTTCCCTTCGTTGTTTAGCGAGTCGCTGAAAAGGTAGTTCCTGTAGAATAATTTGTGGAACAGAGAGCTGTGTGTCTTTACTCCTCCAATCAGGAGAATATGGCAGGTCCTAGACAACATTAACGAATATGTCGAATATCGTTAAAAAATATAAGATGAAACGCCATACTGCCTTTTGAAGAAAGGAACTAACAACGCCAATTATATAGGAAAAAAAGACTTTGAATGTAAACAAATATATGAACGAAGGTGGGTAACGACTAAATTGGTGAAGGGAAGAAGTGGAGAGAGTGTGTGTGTGTGTGATAAAGATGGAGTTGAGAGGTAGGAGAGTGATAGAGGGTGAGGGAGAGGTGGTGGTGGTGGGGGGGGGGTATAACGAGTCTGTCGGTAAAGATGGAAGCGAGGAGCATAACGAAGAAGGGTCAGGGAGAGAGGGAAGAACGATTAGAGGGAATGAATAAGTGAGGGAGGAAGAGAGGGAAGGAGGAAGGAAAGAAAGAAGGGAGTGAGGGAGGGTTGGGAGGACGAAAGAGAGGGATAACACAGGACCAACAGAAGTATGGAGGGAAGAGAAGAACAGAAAAGAGAGAGAGAGCAAAGCGACACAGACAGCGACAGAGGGCAACAGACCCACTAAGGGGAAGGAAGGGAAGGGTTAGAAAAGTTCCTGGAAGACAGTCTGACAGTCTGTTGCCTTTCTGACTACCTGCCTGTCAGCTGTCTGTACCTGTCATGTCTGTCTATCTGTCTCTCCCTTCGTTCTCCCCCCCCCCCACTCTCTCTCTTTTATCTCTTGTATTATATATCTCCTCTATAATTATCTTGTCTATTATTATAACTATAAAATGATCTTTTATATACATCTCTCTACTTCTCTAGTTTCTTTTTCTTCTCCAAATCCTGCTTCCCATTATCCTTTCCCTCCTCCTCTCCCCCTCAATCCTCCCCCTCAATCCTCCCCCTCAATCCATCTTCCCTTCCATTTATCTCCCTCCTCCTCCTCTTCCTTCCCTGCTTCGCTACAGTCGCGTTTATTCACAAAAACCTAATATTTTCTACAAAGAATTAGGTAAAATCCTCTGTAATCCCCTCACAAAATCCTGTGCTTACCTGAAATCCGCCAAAAATCTCCAATATACGTAGATTTTTTTTCCCATCGCATGAATATTTTCTCTCTTAAATATTGATATCGTGGGATTTATCGTATGAGAGAAAGAGAGAGAGAGAGAGAGAGAGAGAGAGAGAGAGAGAGAGAGAGAGAGAGAGAGAGAGAGAGAGAGAGAGAGAGAGAGAGAGAGAGAGAGAGAGAGATAGAAAGAAAGAGAGAGAGAGAGAGAGAGAGAGAGAGAGAGAGAGAGAGAGAGAGAGAGAGAGAGAGAGAGAGAGAGAGAGAGAGAGAGAGAGAGAGAGAAGGTCATTTTAAAGCATTTCTTTGTGACACAAACTAATCTGTTTACTTCTCTGGTCATACATTATTGAATGATTCAGCTTTGTGTATATTATATAAAATGGTTATCCATCACGCAATCATCCCCAAACCACCAATTCACTCGGCCCGGTCTCTCACATTGCCTCTCCGTTAAAAATGCGACAGTTTTGCCTAATTAAAATAGTACCAACCCAATTAATCCACTTAAATTATCGAGGCCAATGGGCAGAAAAACATCAATGTTACGGTGGTTTAAATATTACTGACACGTCGCATTTTTAACGTAGTAGACGATTCTGTCGTGTTACGAGAGAAAACGGACTAAAAGAACAAATCCACAAGGGCCGTGACGAGGATTCGAACCTGCGTCCGGGAGCATCCCAGACACTGCCTTAATCGACTGAGCTACGACAGGGTTTAAAGGGTTGAAACCGAAGTTCTACTGAACTTACTGGATCCCGTAGCCTCTCCGAGGCACAAACCAGGCTTTTACCTGGTTTTACCTGTGCAGGAGTGGGGTTGTGTAAAAGCCTGGTTTGTGCCTCGGAGAGGCTACGGGATCCAGTAAGTTCAGTAGAACTTCGGTTTCAACCCTTTTAACCCTGTCGTAGCTCAGTCGATTAAGGCAGTGTCTGGGATGCTCCCGGACGCAGGTTCGAATCCTCGTCACGGCCCTTGTGGATTTGATGCATCACGTTAGTGTGATCTCTGTGTGTGAAAACAGACTAGACACACTAGTAACGAGAATAAAGTCTACGGGGTTTCACATTCACATTTCACTAACAATTGTTCAACAGAATTCAACCTTTCATAAATTGCAAAATAATTACAAATTCACCTACACTAATTACCCTTAAGGGACCGTATGTTAATTGCCCTAAACATGCAAAATGGGAACAAGCAAAATAACAAACATGTATAATTTCGTTAAGTGTAAAAAAATTGATACATTAGTTAATTAATAGCGAGGGTACTGAACGTCTCTAGAAAACTGGTTAGCAAGTAGAACTTCAGCCAGAACGTTCTCTAGAAAACTAGAAAAGTTATTAGCTGGATATAAGAGTAACTGCTTATCTACATGTATCTGTGTCTACTATATCTAGGTCTCTCATATCTACTTTATCATATATATGGCTATCATATAAACGTATATCATATCTGCATCTTTCATATCTACGTCTTATATCTATTGCTAATATCTACGTCTTATATCTACTTCTCATATCTACGTCTATTATATCTATGGTTATCATATCTACATCTCTCATATCTACGTCTACCTTATCTGTGGCTAGCGTATCTATATCTCTCATATATACGTCCATCTTATCTATAGTTATCATATCTACATCTCTTATATCTACATCTATCTTATCTATGGCTATCATATCTATAGATATCATATCTACGGCAATTATATTTATCTCCATAAAGCTATCAAATCTACATCTCTCACGTCGACGTCTATCATATCTACTTTATTATATCTAAATCTATACTTACATCTACCACACACATATCTATCGTATCCACGTCTATCATATCTAAATCTATCCTATCTACGTCTAATACATGACTCATGACCAACATATTTTCTAATATATCTACTTGTAGAATTGTAGATGTATTTGTTTCTACTATAACTTGGTATAGTATATATATGTACTGTGCTAAAGTGAATTATTTTCCATATCCTTTTTCCCTCAATCAATTCTCATCTTCGGATATAATCTCACAAGATTCTTGGCTGCATAATTTAAGGCTCGTCTCACGTATGTGGGAAAGCAATTATCACAAGAGCTGAACCATTATGCCTTTTAAGGGTACAGGTGTGCTCAAAAACGTGTTTACAACCACGTTTACAACCTCAAAAAATTTACAACGAGATATCAAAAGCAAACATGCAAACATGCAGACAGACAGACAGACAGACAGACAGACAGACAGACAGACAGACAGACAGACAGACAGACAGACAGACAGACAGACAGACAGACAGACAAAACAGACAACCATATATGGAGAGACACACAGATAAAAATAGACAGAAAGAGAAAGCAAACACAGTGATACGATTGACAGTTTATCAAACAGACAGAATAACATGACAGGACAGACATGAAATAGACAGACTTAACAAGACAGACAGAGTGACAGGACAGACAGACTTAACTGGACACAGAAAGGAGAGAGACAGAGAAGGACAAAACAGGAGACATAATCAACAGTACGAACAGATAGACAGACAAACAGACAGACAGACGACTGTCGTAACGACTAAACCTCACCACTCAAACGATGTTTTTCGAGTTTTCCAGAAAACTAAATTAAAAAAAAAGCCTCCACAATAGGGTGATAAAATAGGCCTTACAACTTTCCAAAATGGCAGCCATATGGCCTAACTTTTAGCGTGAACGGGGGTCAAGATCAATCACATATATCGAGGTATTAGCTCTTGGGCCCCGCCTTTCTAACTGAGCTATTTTTTCCCTATATGTTATGTCTATTTTCCATTATTATTAGTAGTTATTCGTTATTATTAAATTACTCGTTATTATCGTTAATTCTTGTCGTTATTGTTATTATTCTCATTACTATTATTTTCTATATTATCCTCTATTTCTTCTAGTGTGTACTCACCTAGTTGTGCTTGCGGGGGTTGAGCTTTGGCTCTTTTGTCCCGCCTCTCAATTGTCAATCAACTTTGTGTGTGTGTGTGTGTGTGTGTGTGTGTGTGTGTGTGTGTGTGTGTGTGTGTGTGTGTGTGTGTGTGTGTGTGTGTGTGTGTGTGTGCGCGCGCTCGTGCATGCTCTCGTGCATTTATTGTCATCCTTTTACCTAATCGCATTAAGTTTTAATTAGACTAAACGGATACATTGGTGCGTAAATTTATGGCCATGTATTCGCACACATTTCAGGACATAAGAATACATAATTATAAGTATATGCATGTTTTGTTTTTATAAATGTATCGATCTAGATACATGTTTACTGTAGTTACTTCGGAGTTCGTCTGTTCCTCTTGCCTATTGCATCCTGCACGATGTCCATTCAATTATTATTAGTTCTCATTACCACACACACACACACACGCACACACACACACACACACACACACACACACACACACACACACACACACACACACACACACACACACACACACACACACACACACACACAACACTCTCCCCTCCACCATAGGTAAGGGAGCAACTCAACATATCACTACTTTTCACGTCAAGACCAATACCAAACGAGGTAACCTCACCAGGCTCTTACAGCCGGCATGTTGGATGCCCAACAGCTGCGACTATTAACAGCTGTTGGACGCCATCTTCAGTGGAAACCACAGCAACGTCAACCTAACTATTCTCAAAACTAAAGCTATCAAACAGTAGCGTATACACATGAAGAAATAAACAAGCCTTTGGCGACCAAAAAGTTCCCCGAAATTGACAGAATAATTTTACAAACCGGTGACACCAACCAACTGCCTCCAGTGGGCCAATAGGAGCTGTTTCGGGTGGGCCAATAGGAGCTGTTTCGGGTGGGCCAATAGGAGCTGCCTCCAGTGGACCAATAGGAGCTGCTTCGAGTGGACCAATAGGAGCTGCTTGCAGTGGGCCAATAGGAGCTGCCTCGAGTGGACCAATAGGAGCAGCCTCGGTTGGACCAATAGGAGCTGCCTCCAGTGGACCAATAGGAGCTGCCTCGGTTGGACCAATAGGAGCTGCCTCGTATGGGCCAATAGATGCTGCCTCATATGGATCAATAGACCCTCTGCAGCTAACTACATTCATATGTTCTTAAGCAGAGCAGCTAGGTCAAAATTTAGTTTGCTCCCGAGGCAGAAAGATGCTAAATGCGCAATATAGCACTGTTTTTTCCCCTACTAAGTCTCACTTCTGACACCCGTGGGAGGAGAGAATTTAGATTTAAGGTAGGCATTACCACCATCTCTGGAGGTCAAGTGAAATGAATGATGTAATGTTTATGTGTATAAAGTGTAGGCCATAGCTCCTGGTCCAGGCTCTTACATGTGTTTAATTGGAGGTCAAGTGAAATGAATGATGTAATGTTTATGTGTATAAAGTGTAGGCCATAGCTCCTGGTCCAGGCTCTTACATGTGTTTAATGCGAATTTTTATATATTTTCCTGGAAAAAGACGTTCTTGGACTCTACGGGTCTATTATTCCTAGGGTAAACAAATCCACAAGGGCCGTCATGAGGATTCGAACCTGCGTCCGTCCGAACCTACCATAATTCCTATGATAACTATTCCTACTCTTCTTCTCCTCCTAATTCTCCTTCTTCCCTCCTCTTACGACTCGGGAGTCGTAAGTCCCTCTTACGACTACGACTCGGGAATTGTAGTCGTAAGGGCCAGGGTTCGACTCGTGATGTAGAAAACAAATGGAGAGTTTCTTTCGCCTAAAGCCACTGTTCACCTAGCAGTAAATAGGTACCTGGGAATTAGACAGCTGGTATGAGCTGCAATCTGTTTGTGTGTGTGTGTGTGTGTATGTGTTTACTAGTTGTGTTTTTGCGGGGGTTGAGCTTTGCTCTTTCGGCCCGCCTCTCAACTGTCAATCAACTGTTTACTACTTTTTTTTTTCTTTTTTTTTCTTTTTTTTTCTTTTTTTTTCTTTTTTTTCCCCACACCACACACACACACCCCAGGAAGCAGCCCGTGACAGCTGACTAACTCCCAGGTACCTATTTACTGCTAGGTAACAGGGGCACTTAGGGAGAAAGAAACTTTGCC
>NC_091229.1:19254625-19259625 GCF_040958095.1 Procambarus clarkii
GAACTACTAACTTTTCCCAGGATGCAGACCCACAACAGTTGACTAACTCCCGGGTAACCCCTTATAGCTGTTCGGTGAACAGACGCATCAGGTTGAAAGGAAACGTGCCCAACTACTTCTGCCACGCCCGGGAATCGAGCCCGGGACCCTCAAATGTGAGTCGAAAACACTCACTCTCGGAGTGAGAGTGTTCTGACAACCTCTGGGATGCTCCCGGACGCAGGTTCGAATCCTCGTCACGGCCCTTGTGGCCGTGACGAGGATTAAATACGAGTCGAAATACGTATAGCCACTGGGAAGTTGTCTGTTTACTAAATGTAAACTAAGCCGCTATGATCAAGGAAAGATGTACGGGTTTCGTAAGGAGTTTACGTCAATGCTTGTTGAATCGTGACCCCCAGTACTCTGGAGTTGACCATCAATCGATTTAGATATTGAGTTCTAAATCAATGATTACACAATCACAATCAGGCCATCAATTATTGATTTTTGATTAAACATGTTTAAGTTCTTCAATATTGACCAGACCACACACTAGAAATTGAAGGGACGACGACGTTTCGGTCCGTCCTGGACCATTCTCAAGTCGATTGTGTTTACAATCGTGATTGTGATTGTGTTCACAATCGACTTGAGAATGGTCCAGGACGGACCGAAACGTCGTCGTCCCTTCAATTTCTAGTGTGTGGTCTGGTCAACATACTTCAGCCACGTTATTGTGACTCATCGCCTGCAGTTCTTCAATATATTGCCAAATTGTTCAATTTATTGTCAATATCTAACAAATTGGCCAAATTGCTTTACAATTAGGAAAGTGAAATTGGCTATCCTTTCTCAATTATGTTTTTCAATTTTAAAATATCTGTATACCATATTTTTTTTAACCGTGCAAATAAAATGTATAATGAGTATTCGAAATTGGTATTTACTTCTGTGTCTCAATTCACGAAATTGGGAGAAATTGGATTTGAGAGATTTGAGAGTTCTGTATCTTCAGAGAATTTAGAATATCGTACATTGCTACTACATCCACTCTCATCCACCACGAGTAATCCACCCATCCAGACGCCTTTCCCTTTACACACACACACACACACACACACACACACACACACACACACACACACATATAAGGACCAAAGAGCCAAAGCTCAACCCCCGCAAGCACAAATAGGTGAGTACACACACACACACACACACACACACACACACACACACACACACAGGGGGTTCGTGCGGCTGAGTGGACAGCGCTCGGGAGTCGTAGTCCTAAAGGTTCGGGTTCGATTCCCGGCGGAGGTGGAAACAAATTGCCAAAGTTTCTTTTACCATGATGCATCTGTTCCCTTAGCAGTAAATAGGTTCCTGGGAATTAGACAACTGCCACGGGCTGCTTCCTGTGTGTGTGTGTGTGTGTGTGTGTGTGTGTGTGTGTGTGTGTGTGTGTGTGTGTGTGTGTGTGTGTGTGTGTGTGTGTGTGTGTGTGTGTTAGAGAGAAATATATGTAGTTGATCGAGGAAAAATAGATTGGTTAGAAAGGCGGGGTCCAAGAGCTAATAGCTCGATTTTGCTGACACAAATACAAATAGTATAGTACAGAACAGTTACAGCCCCCACTCCTGTGTCAGGTAAGTCCACTACGGGCTCACCATAGTCCGTGCTACTTGCCCCGCTCCTGTGTCAGGTAAGTCCACTACGGGGTCACCATAGCCCGTGCTACTTGGAAATTTGTTCCGAGTAGCTGAATCTTAAACAACAAATAGCCACACCAACACTCCTCTCAAAGAAGAAAAAACAATAACACTTATCACTTTTCCTCTCACTCCCACTATTTACCCTCACCTTTCCTCTCACTCCCACTATTTACCCTCACTTTCTCTCCCACTCCCACTGTTTACCCTCACTTTCTCTCCCACTCCCACTGTTTACTCTCTCCTGTGGTGTAGACACTCTCCCAGCCACCGCTGAAGGAAGGCCAAGCTCCTCTCTCTATCACCTCCTTCAGCAAGGCGTAAACACAGATGGGAACAGCATCATGCCTCTCCCCCTCAGATGAGAACAGCAGCATCCCTCTCTCTCCCCCTCAGATGAGAGCAGCATCATACCTCTCCCCCCTCAGATGAGAGCAGCATCATACCTCTCCCCCACACATGAGAGCAGCATCCCTCTCTCCCACACATGAGAGCAGCATCCCTCTCTCCCACACATGAGAGCAGCATCCCTCTCTCCCACACATGAGAGCAGCATCCCTCTCTCCCACACATGAGAGCAGCATCCCTCTCTCCCACACATGAGAGCAGCATCCCTCTCTCCCACACATGAGAGCAGCATCCTTCACCCCAAGACAGATCAACATCCTACACAGGTAAACCTAACTCCTCACTCACCTTTATGGGTCCCGTGGCATCATCTCAACACCTGACCCACTCACCTGCTCAAGAAAACAACACACCTACCTGAAACAACAAGAAAATAGGCGTTAGTTGTCAAATAAAACACAATACGAAAACAATTATCTTAAGAGAATGAAAATTTTTATCTGGGAAAGTGTCTCAGTTCATATGTTGAATAGAACTCCATTGAATAGAAAAGTTTAATACGTTAGACTATTCGGGATTTTGTCATTTAAATATTTGTTTATTAAACATGATTTAGATACAGAAATTTATTAAAATTTGATCTTGGGACCATTCCGAACATACCCTGGTATGAGGGGAATGTGTTTGACTATCAGGCCATTCCAATGGTATGAGGGAATGTGTTTGACTATCAGAACATCCCCTGGTATGAGGGAATGTATAGCTATCAGAACATCCCCTGGTATAAGGGAGTGTATCTGACTATCAGACCATCTCCCTGGTATGAGGGAATGTATAGCTATCAGAACAGCCCCTGGTATGAGGGAATGTATAGCTATCAGAACATCCCCTGGTATGAGGGAATGTATAGCTATCAGAACAGCCCCTGGTATGAGGGAATGTATAGCTATCAGAACAGCCCCTGGTATGAGGGAATGTATAGCTATCAGAACATCCCCTGGTATAAGGGAGTGTGTGTGACTATCAGACCATCCCCCTGGTATGAGGGAATGTATAGCTATCAGAACAGCCCCTGGTATGAGGGAATGTATAGCTATCAGAACATCCCCTGGTATAAGGGAGTGTATGTGACTATCAGACCATCCCCCTGGTATGAGGGAATGTATAGCTATCAGAACAGCCCCTGGTATGAGGGAATGTATAGCTATCAGAACATCCCCTGGTATAAGGGAGTGTATGTGACTATCAGACCATCCCCCTGGTATGAGGGAATGTATAGCTATCAGAACATCCCCTGGTATCAGGCAGGGTGTGCGAGTATGCTCAAAAACATCCCCTTAGTATCAGGGAATGTATGAGGCATTGCAAATAAATAATTTATAAGTAGAGACTAGCTTATACTGCTACAAACCAGGGGCCAGATTCACGAAGCAGTTACGCAAGCACTTACGAACCTGTACATCTTTTCTCAATCTTTGGCGGCTTTGTTTACAATTATTATACAGTTAATGAGCTCCGAAGCACCAGGAGGCTGTTTATAACAATAACAACAGTTGATTGGCAAGTTTTCATGCTTGTAAACTGTTTAATAAATGTAACCAAAGCCGTCAAAGATTGAGGAAAGATGTACACGTTCGTAAGTGCTTGCGTAACTGCTTCGTGAATCTGGCCCCTGGCACATAAACAAACGCCTCCCCACCTCACATACACTGAAACAAACACGAGAAAAACAAGGTCAAAACACCCGTTTTCAAGGACAAACTTTTCAAGGACAAACTTTTCAAGGACAAACTTTTCAAGGACAAACTTTTCAAGGACAAACTTTTCAAGGACAAACTTTTCAAGGACAAACTTTTCAAGGACAAACTTTTCAAGGACAAACTTTTCAAGGACAAACTTTTCAAGGACAAACTATTTGAATCTCAATACGAAGATTTGTTATGAAATATATCGCACAAAAACAGAAGGAAACAGCTAAGATTACTATGAGTAGACAGAGCTGAGGCATTACGACTATATAGCACTGGGAAAAGGGGTCAGGATAAGGATTTGAGATGGGACGGGGGGAAAGGAATGGTGCCCCAACCACTTGGTGGACGGTCGGGGATTGAACGCCGACCTGCATGAAGCGAGACCGTCGCTCTACCGTCCAGCCCAAGCGGTTGGGAATATATAGACAGTGAGCAGTGAAGATGGTTACAGTGATGAGAAGAAAGTGGTGAAAGGTAGTTAAGGTATTGAGGGGTATATAGAAGGTGGTGAAGAAGAGGGAAGATAGTGATGATAATGGGATGGTTAATGGGATACCCGGCGGTGCCCGGGGAGTGTAGATGGTTACAGTGACGAAGTATGTAATGAAGTTGGTTGAGAGTGACCATTGAGAGTGACGAGAGTGGTAGTGTGTAGTGTAGATTGTTTACAATGAAGAAAGATAGTGTGTAGTGAAGATTGCAGCCATAGATAGATAGATTGTTTAGAATGATGAAAGATAGTGTGTAGTGAAGATTGCAGCCATAGATAGATAGATAGATAGATAGATAGATAGATAGATAGATAGATAGATTGATAGATAGATAGATAGATAGATAGATAGATAGATTGATAGATTGATTGATAGATTGATTGATTGATTGATTGATTGATAGATAGATTGATTGATTGATTGATAGATTGATAGATTGATTGATTGATAGATAGATTGATTGATTGATAGATAGATTGATTGATTGATAGATAGATAGATAGAGATAGATAGATAGATAGATAGATAGAGATAGATAGATAGATTGATAGATAAATAGATAGATACAGATAGATAGACAGAAAGATAGATAGACAGAAAGATATACAGATAGATAGATAGATATACAGATAGATACATAGATAGATATACAGATAGATAGATATACAGATAGATAGATATACAGATAGATAGATAGATATACAGATAGATAGATAGAT
>NC_091229.1:19264625-19299625 GCF_040958095.1 Procambarus clarkii
GGGTGCCAGCACTATCCTTGTGGTACTCCCAGGGTGCCACCACTGTCCTTGTGGTACTCCCAGGGTGCCAGCACTGTCCTTGTGGTACTCCCAGGGTGCCAGCACTGTCCTTGTGGTACTCCCAGGGTGCCAGCACTGTCCTTGTGGTACTCCCAGGGTGCCACCACTGTCCTTGTGGTACTCCCAGGGTGCCAGCACTGTCCTTGTGGTACTCCCAGGGTGCCAGCACTGTCCTTGTGGTACTCCCAGGGTGCCCCACTCTCCTTGTGGTACTCCCAGGGTGCCCCACTCTCCTTGTGGTACTCCCAGGGTGCCCCACTGTCCTTGTGGTACTCCCAGGGTGCCACCACTGTCCTTGTGGTACTCCCAGGGTGCCACCACTGTCCTTGTGGTACTCCCAGGGTGCCAGCACTGTCCTTGTGGTACTCCCAGGGTGCCCCACTGTCCTTGTGGTACTCCCAGGGTGCCCCACTCTCCTTGTGGTACTCCCAGGGTGCCCCACTCTCCTTGTGGTACTCCCAGGGTGCCCCACTGTCCTTGTGGTACTCCCAGGGTGCCCCACTGTCCTTGTGGTACTCCCAGGGTGCCCCACTGTCCTTGTGGTACTCCCAGGGTGCCCCACTGTCCTTGTGGTACTCCCAGGGTGCCACCACTGTCCTTGTGGTACTCCCAGGGTGCCACCACTGTCCTTGTGGTACTCCCAGGGTGCCAGCACTATCCTTGTGGTACTCCCAGGGTGCCCCACTCTCCTTGTGGTACTCCCAGGGTGCCAGCACTGTCCTTGTGGTACTCCCAGGGTGCCACCACTGTCCTTGTGGTACTCCCAGGGTGCCAGCACTGTCCTTGTGGTACTCCCAGGGTGCCCCACTGTCCTTGTGGTACTCCCAGGGTGCCCCACTGTCCTTGTGGTACTCCCAGGGTGCCCCACTGTCCTTGTGGTACTCCCAGGGTGCCACCACTGTCCTTGTGGTACTCCCAGGGTGCCACCACTGTCCTTGTGGTACTCCCAGGGTGCCAGCACTATCCTTGTGGTACTCCCAGGGTGCCCCACTCTCCTTGTGGTACTCCCAGGGTGCCAGCACTGTCCTTGTGGTACTCCCAGGGTGCCACCACTGTCCTTGTGGTACTCCCAGGGTGCCAGCACTGTCCTTGTGGTACTCCCAGGGTGCCCCACTGTCCTTGTGGTACTCCCAGGGTGCCCCACTGTCCTTGTGGTACTCCCAGGGTGCCACCACTGTCCTTGTGGTACTCCCAGGGTGCCACCACTGTCCTTGTGGTACTCCCAGGGTGCCCCACTCTCCTTGTGGTACTCCCAGGGTGCCCCACTCTCCTTGTGGTACTCCCAGGGTGCCCCACTGTCCTTGTGGTACTCCCAGGGTGCCCCACTCTCCTTGTGGTACTCCCAGGGTGCCCCACTCTCCTTGTGGTACTCCCAGGGTGCCCCACTGTCCTTGTGGTACTCCCAGGGTGCCCCACTGTCCTTGTGGTACTCCCAGGGTGCCCCACTGTCCTTGTGGTACTCCCAGGGTGCCCCACTGTCCTTGTGGTACTCCCAGGGTGCCACCACTGTCCTTGTGGTACTCCCAGGGTGCCACCACTGTCCTTGTGGTACTCCCAGGGTGCCAGCACTATCCTTGTGGTACTCCCAGGGTGCCCCACTGTCCTTGTGGTACTCCCAGGGTGCCCCACTCTCCTTGTGGTACTCCCAGGGTGCCCCACTCTCCTTGTGGTACTCCCAGGGTGCCCCACTGTCCTTGTGGTACTCCCAGGGTGCCCCACTGTCCTTGTGGTACTCCCAGGGTGCCCCACTGTCCTTGTGGTACTCCCAGGGTGCCCCACTGTCCTTGTGGTACTCCCAGGGTGCCACCACTGTCCTTGTGGTACTCCCAGGGTGCCACCACTGTCCTTGTGGTACTCCCAGGGTGCCAGCACTATCCTTGTGGTACTCCCAGGGTGCCCCACTCTCCTTGTGGTACTCCCAGGGTGCCAGCACTGTCCTTGTGGTACTCCCAGGGTGCCACCACTGTCCTTGTGGTACTCCCAGGGTGCCAGCACTGTCCTTGTGGTACTCCCAGGGTGCCCCACTGTCCTTGTGGTACTCCCAGGGTGCCCCACTGTCCTTGTGGTACTCCCAGGGTGCCACCACTGTCCTTGTGGTACTCCCAGGGTGCCACCACTGTCCTTGTGGTACTCCCAGGGTGCCCCACTCTCCTTGTGGTACTCCCAGGGTGCCAGCACTATCCTTGTGGTACTCCCAGGGTGCCCCACTCTCCTTGTGGTACTCCCAGGGTGCCAGCACTGTCCTTGTGGTACTCCCAGGGTGCCCCACTCTCCTTGTGGTACTCCCAGGGTGCCAGCACTGTCCTTGTGGTACTCCCAGGGTGCCCCACTCTCCTTGTGGTACTCCCAGGGTGCCACCACTGTCCTTGTGGTACTCCCAGGGTGCCCCACTGTCCTTGTGGTACTCCCAGGGTGCCACCACTGTCCTTGTGGTACTCCCAGGGTGCCCCACTATCCTTGTGGTACTCCCAGGGTGCCCCACTGTCCTTGTGGTACTCCCAGGGTGCCCCACTATCCTTGTGGTACTCCCAGGGTGCCACCACTGTCCTTGTGGTACTCCCAGGGTGCCACCACTGTCCTTGTGGTACTCCCAGGGTGCCAGCACTATCCTTGTGGTACTCCCAGGGTGCCAGCACTATCCTTGTGGTACTCCCAGGGTGCCCCACTCTCCTTGTGGTACTCCCAGGGTGCCCCACTGTCCTTGTGGTACTCCCAGGGTGCCACCACTGTCCTTGTGGTACTCCCAGGGTGCCACCACTGTCCTTGTGGTACTCCCAGGGTGCCAGCACTGTCCTTGTGGTACTCCCAGGGTGCCACCACTGTCCTTGTGGTACTCCCAGGGTGCCACCACTGTCCTTGTGGTACTCCCAGGGTGCCACCACTGTCCTTGTGGTACTCCCAGGGTGCCCCACTGTCCTTGTGGTACTCCCAGGGTGCCACCACTGTCCTTGTGGTACTCCCAGGGTGCCACCACTGTCCTTGTGGTACTCCCAGGGTGCCCCACTGTCCTTGTGGTACTCCCAGGGTGCCCCACTCTCCTTGTGGTACTCCCAGGGTGCCACCACTGTCCTTGTGGTACTCCCAGGGTGCCCCACTGTCCTTGTGGTACTCCCAGGGTGCCACCACTGTTCTTGTGGTACTCCCAGGGTGCCACCACTGTCCTTGTGGTACTCCCAGGGTGCCCCACTGTCCTTGTGGTACTCCCAGGGTGCCACCACTGTCCTTGTTGTGAGAGAAACATAAACACACTTTTGCATACATGGATTCTCTCGAAGTTTTTAGAGAGAGAGAGAGAGAGAGAGAGAGAGAGAGAGAGAGAGAGAGAGAGAGAGAGAGAGAGAGAGAGAGAGAGAGAGAGAGAGAGAGAGAGAGAGAGAGACAAGAGAGAGAGAGAGAGAGAGAGAGAGAGAGAGAGAGAGAGAGAGAGAGAGAGAGAGAGAGAGAGAGAGAGAGAGAGAGAGAGAGAGAGAGACAAGAGAGAGAGACAGAGAGACAAAGAGAGAGAGAGAAAGAGAAAGAGACAAAGAGAGACAGAGAGGATTAAAGATGATGACACCAAAAGATCCGGATGATAAATCTTACAAAACCATGAGACAGAGAATAGTGAAGAACAATGGTAGAAGAAGTATAATAAGGAAAAAAACGAAAATAAGACTCAGAGAAGAAGAAGAAGAGAAAGTGTGTGAGAGAGAAAAAACCAAGAGTCATTCCCCCCCAGTTCCCACTCTCCATCATGAAAATGACATTTTTTTAACTTGCATATTTAATATACCTTTTTTTTTGCACTTAGAGAAATGAGCTCATAGAAGGATTATATTGATCTCCTTTAGCCTACCTCTCAGACTCTTTCTCTCATAAACAACTAATTCCGCCACTCATCCAGAGCTGACAGTCCATCTAACGACCATTGTACTGTTGCACTTAACAGTGCACAACAGTACAAAAATGTACTGTTGCACTTAACAGTGCACAACAGTACAAAAATGTACTGTTGCACTTAACAGTGCACAACAGTACAAAAATGTACTGTTGCACTTAACAGTGCACAACAGTACAAAAATGTACTGTTGCACTTAACAGTGCACAACAGTACAAAAATGTACTGTTGCACTTAACAGTGCACAACAGTACAAAAATGTACTGTTGCACTTAACAGTGCACAACAGTACAAAAATGTACTGTTGCACTTAACAGTGCACAACAGTACAAAAATGTACTGTTGCACTTAAGTAGTTTTTGTACTATTGTGTACAAGTCACGAAAAACAAACCAACAAACAAACCTAAACTTACCCAGATCTAGTATAGCACATTTTTTAACTTAGAACTTATTTAACTTATTTTTTAACTTAAGGTAACATGGAGCAATTTATACGCTAAATTACGCCTAGGATTGCTTATTTTAAGCCTAGGATTGCTTAAGCCTAGGATTGCTTATTTTAGGCCTAGAATTGCTTATTTTAGGCCTTGGAATGCTTATTATAGACCTAGGATTGCTCATTTTAGGCCTAGGATTGCTTATTTTAGGTCTAGGATTGCTTATTTTAGGTCTAGGATTGCTTATTTTAGGCCTAGGATTGCTTATTTTAGGCCTAGGATTGCTTATTTTAAGCCTAGGATTGCTTATTTTAGGCCTTGGATTGCTTATTTTAGGCCTAAGATTCCTTATTAAAGCCCAGGGCAGATTGGCTTAGGTAATCTGTTCACTTTATTTTTTACACGCTATTTGGAGTATTCCAATAATACGTGACAAGACTTGCTAAGGCCCAACAGTCCATGTTTGTACGTTTGACAAATAGTCGCAATACGTACTATGATTTTTGAAGGACAGGTTGAAACAGAGACAAATACGCCTTGAGTACGACTAAATATCGATTATACATGATTATACATGATATATACATGATTGAGTATGACTATACATCGCACTGTAAATGACAAAATGTAAAATCAACAATAAATAAAAATAAAGCATAAATAATAAATTCTACGTTGCATTAATTTTATACAAGAATGTTTGTGTCCATTTCAATGACAGCATTTTGACATCAGTCTAACGACATCGTACACACGGGGCACTCATCGTTCATCTGGCGCCCACCGGGACATTCCAACAACGTCGTACACCAGCATCCTGGCCTAAAGTAATTAAACCCTGGGACCAGATTCACGAAGCTGTTACGGGAGTACTTACGAACGTGTACATCTTTTCTCGATCTTTGACGGCTTTGTTTACATTTATTAAACAGTTTACAAGCATGAAAACTTGCCAATCAACTGTTGTTACTGTTATAAACAGCCTCCTGGTGCTTCGGAGCTCATTAACTGTTTAATAATTGTAAACAAAGCTGTCAAAGATTGAGAAAAGATGTACAGGTTCGTAAGTGCTTGCGTAACTGCTTCGTGAATCTGGGCCCTGATTTCTGACTGAGAATCTGGCGGGACAACCCGTTCTCGCAAATTCGTAAAGTCAATATTGACTTATTAACTACGTGCATAGGTGATATACTAAACATAATAGATACCCTTAAAAAGATTCATAGAAAACACCGACCTTACCTAACCTTGTTAGTATCTTAAGATAAGCATCTTATTGCTTCGTAATTACAATTATTACTTAACCTATACCTATAATAGGTTAAGTAACAATTGTAATTACGAAGCTATAAGAAGCTTATCTTAAGATACTAACAAGGTTAGGTAAGGTCGGTGTTTTCTATGAAGCTTTTTAAGGGTATCTATTATGTTTAGTATGTCACCTATGCACTTATTTAATAAGTCAATATTGACTTTACGAATTTGCGAGAACGGGTTGGGGCGGGAACGTGAATGACCGTCACAGGTACGATAGTTAAGCTTCCAGTAGTTGAGACGTCTCGAATGCTCGTCTTCGCTTACCTAAAAAAATGGACTTGAAAAAGCACTCAATGTCACGATATTTGTCTTACATTTGAAGGGCACTTAAGGGCGCTCCGATTCCTACTCGCTGATTGGCTGAGAGGCAAGCACGCCCCCAGTTTTCGCTCGCTGATTGGCTGAGAGGAACGGTCGCGCCGATTTCCACTTGTTGACTGGTGGTTCAGTCAGTAATTTTGGTGATAACGAAGATAGGCATCTATTCATCTATTCTATATATTCAATTCACGTGGCATTAATAAGGTAACAGGGAGTCAGCAAACTGTGGTGGGTTGCAACTAGGAGAACGTCAATAATTGGCCTACGGTAGGCCTAGGGAGATATTCATTACCTCTAACAAGCCACCTGAATCCATCAAAGGGGAATCCATGTTATCATATACAAATGCCGTACGACAGTTTGGGATCTCCAAGGCATGTATGTTATCCTGCGGCTGGCAGGAGAACATGATTGTTTACAGGAGACGGAACTTTCATCAATGGAGATCATTAGTTCATGATTAGCTAAATACTATATGTTTGTGTAAGAAACACATACACACGCGCGCACACACACACACACGCGCACACACACACACACACACACACACACACACACACACACACACACACACACACACACACACACACACACAGTGCCACACAAGAGGCTAGTGAAAAAGCTGGAGGTGCAGGCAGGAGTGAAAGGGAAGGTACTCCATTGGATAAGGGAGTACCTAAGCAACAGGAGACAGCGAGTCACTGTGAGGGGTGAGGTCTCAGATTGGCGAGGCGTCACCAGTGCAGTCCCGCAGGGGTCAGTCCTTGGACCTATACTGTTTCTGATATATGTAAATGATTTCCCAGAGGGTATAGAATCGTTCCTCTCATTGTTTGCTGATAATGCAAAAATCATGAGGAGGATTAAGACAGAGGAAGACAGTATGAGGCTACAAGACGACCTAGACAAACTGAATGAATGGTCCAACAAATGGCTACTAAACGTCAACCCGAGTAAATGTGAGGTAATGAAACTAGGCAGTGGAAACAGGAGGCCAGACACAGGATACCGAATGGGAGATGAATTACTTAATGAAACGGACAGAGAGAAAGATCTAGGAGTTGATATCACGTCAAACCAGTCTCCTAAAGCTCACATAAAAAGAATAACATCTGCCGCGTATGCGAGGCTGGCTAACATCAGAACAGCCTTCAGGAACCTGTGTAAGGAATCATTCAGAATCTTGTACACCACATATGTAAGACCAATCCTGGAGTATGCGGCCCCAGCATGGCGCTCGTACCTTGTCAAGCACAAGACGAAGCTGGAAAAAGTTCAGAGGTATGCCACTAGACTAGTTCCAGAACTAAGAGGTTTGAACTACGACGCTAGGCTGCGTGAAATGCACCTCACGACACTGGAAGACAGAAGAGTAAAGGGAGACATGATCACCACCTACAAAATTCTCAAGAGGAATTGACAGGGTTGAAAAGGATAAACTATTCAACACTGGTGGTACGCGAACAAGGGGACACAGGTGGAAACTGAGTACCCAAATGAGCCACAGGGACGTTAGAAAAAAACTTTTTCAGTGTCAGAGAAGTTAACAGCTGGAATGCATTAAGCAGTAATGTGGTGGAGGCTGACTCCATACACAGTTTCAAATGTAGATATGATAGAGCCCAGTAGGCTCAGGAACCTGTACACCAGTTGATCGACAATTGAGAGGCGGGACAAAATAGCCAGAGCTCAACCCCCGCAAGCACAACTAGGTGAGCACATACACACACACACACACACACACACACACACACACACACACAAACTTCCACTAAATTATGATAATCCCATCATTAATATCCACCAAACTGTATTTCAACATACATAAATCACCAAATAAACACATACCTCTTAGTGCATATACAAAAAACACCTACAATAAACACCCACAAACACCTACACAAACACCTGCATTAATACATGGCTCTCGTGACAGCACAATTCGTGAGGCTGAGGCTGGAGACGGTCGCCATGGCAACATCTGGTCCCTGATGATAATCTCTACACATCCGCCGGTTTTCATCTCACATCGTTCCCTTTCCTTCCTTGAATATCCCCCATAGTGACCGAAAATATGTGAAAAAATCATATGCATCGCTTATACAAGAAATGAAATAATCGATAGGCAAATAATTATTATTGGAAATAATTAGTAATTTGTGAATGATATGAATGAGGTTAAAAATATATATATTTTTTCGCTTTGTTAATTGTCAACAAAACTTTGTTTTGATTTGAACTTTAAAAACAAACAAAAAATAGAGTGTGTGGGTGTTTGTTTGTTTGGCTTGTGATGCAGAACAGTGTTTCCCATTTTCCCATTTCACGTTATTCCCCATTCCGTTTTGCCTATTTCCCAATTTCCATTTTCTTTTAAAAAATATTCTCAATTTTCCATCAACTCTGTCCCACATATAAATTTTTATCCACATATGTGGAGTAATATATATATATATATATATATATATATATATATATATATATATATATATATATATATATATATATATATATATATATATATATATATATGACAATGTCAGACCACGGAGGAAAAATTAAACAGGAAATTTCCTTAAGTACTTTCGTATATTAAATACATCTTCAGAAGGACCTTCTGAAGATGTATTTAATATACGAAAGTACTTAAGGAAATTTCCTGTTTCATTTTTCCTCCGTGGTCTGACATTGTCACATTCTTAATCACGTGTTTATTTTCGTGATACACACACACATATATATATATATATATATATATATATATATATATATATATATATATATATATATATATATACATACATATACATATTATATGCACATTGAAGCCTTTTTTTTCATTTTCTTAACATGATACATATCAGTTTTATCGAAATCGACGAAAACGTTGAAAATGAGACGTATTCGCAAAAAACTTGAAGCGCCGTAAATTTGACGTTTTCAATGCATCGGTTTCGATAGGTTTAGTGGGTTGCTTGGGTGTGTACGATTCTGGTTGGGCAATTCAGTCGCTTTATTTACGTTTCTGAAAAGGCAAAACAACTGCTGCTTTATTTACGTTTCTGGTTAGGAAAAAATAAGTCATATTTTTTACGGAGAAATAAAACGTAATTTCCTCTATTTTCTGCATTCTTTATTAGAAATTTTCAGGTGATACTTCACCAATATTTTAAATCCTATTATTCATTTTTTATTAAGTATTTTCATTGCCCATCTTTCATTTTCTTCTGATTTCAATTACTCAAAATCCCCTATTTGTATATCCTCCTAATTCAATAATCCAAATTTCAAATTTTCAAATACGTAACCCCAATTTCAAATACATTGTCACAATTCCTCCCCCTCCCTAAAGCTTATGTAATATACCCTAACCCCAATTTTTAAGTCAACGGCCACTTTAATTTCATCCTGACAATAGGTCCCCATTTCGTAAACCCAATTTCCAATTGGGTTTAACTCCCTAAACCCAGATCTCAAACTTCGATTTCCTATTTCGTAATTGGAATATCCTTATCTCTAACTATAATCCAACAATCTCTGGTTCTAATCTCACTTTCCCTAACGCTAATCTCACTTTTTCTATGGCTAAGCTCACTCTCTCTAACGCTAATCTCATTCTCTAATGCTAATCTCATTTTCTCTAATTATAATCTCACCTCTTAGAATGCTAATCTCTCTTTATCTAACACTAAACTCACTTTCCCTTATTTCACATTGTTTAATCCTAAATCCTCATTGCCTGATTCCAATTCTCCATTCCTTCGTGTGTATACATCATTATCTATTACAGATTATATCTCTTCCTCTCTCTCAATCTCCTTTTCCCCCTATCACCTATTCTTTCTGGTCCTGCTTTTTAGCTCCATCCTTCACTGTTTCTCTCACCGTGCTTCCCTCTCTCTCTCTCTCTCTCTCTCTCTCTCTCTCTCTCTCTCTCTCTCTCTCTCTCTCTCTCTCTCTCTCTCTCTCTCTCTCTCTCTCTCCCTACCTCTTTTCAATCTCGCTTTGTCTAAGTCCAAGGCTCCCTTTCTCCTCTTTATCCCACTCGCTCCCTCTCCTCTTTAATCTTTCTCCTTGTCCAACGCTTTCTCTCTCTCTCTCTCTGTTCCACCCATTCCATTTCCTCATGAGAGTGCTTTATAAGGTTTAAGTATCTGGTGCTGGTTTAAGGTCTACCATAATCGCTCTCTGTCTCTATTCTTTTCCCCCCTTTCCTTTATTGCCTGTCTCTTTGTTTCTATACGTCTGTCTGTTCCTGTTTATATATGTGTTTGCTTTTAATCTTCCAGTCTCCCCCTCCCCCACAGCCCCCCCCTCTTGTCTCTTCTTAAGGCGCTAGAATGAAAGAAAAATATTTTATGTTAAGTCAGTGTTGATGTCTGCAAACATCGATCTAATGAATGTTAAAAGACAAAGTGCTAGAAAAAAATTAAATTGGCTGGTAAACATTGTTGTTTGACTTGCAAACAACAACAACAAAACACTACCATCCTTGGGAACAAAAACACGAACTGAAAACAAGCCATTTCCTTCATCCTAATACATCCTCTGGTTCTTGTTTATCCTTATCTAGCTTAGTTATCTTAGATTAAGTTACGCTAAGTTAGATTAGGTTAGATTGAGTTAGATTGAGACCATAATCACGCTAACTTAAGGGACACAAATCACCGGGATTCATGATGACACAAACAAGGTTGTTTGCAATACCGGAAGCTCAGATAAGGAATAAACAAAGTTGTTTGCAAATGCCAGAAGCTCAGATAAGGAACAAACAAGATTGTTTGCAATGCCAGTAGCTCAGATAAGGAACAAACAAGATTGTTTGCAATACCAGAAGCCCAGATAAGGAACAAACAAGGTTGTTTGCAATACCAGAAGCTCAGATAAGGAACAAACAAGATTGTTTGCAATACCGGAAGCTCAGATAAGGAACAAACAAGATTGTTTGCAATACCAGAAGCTCAGATAAGGAACAAACAAGATTGTTTGCAATACCGGAAGCTCAGATAAGGAACAAACAAGATTGTTTGCAATACCAGAAGCCCAGATAAGGAACAAACAAGGTTGTTTGCAATACCAGAAGCTCAGATAAGGAACAAACAAGATTGTTTACAATACCAGAAGCTCTGATAAGGAACAAACAAGGTTGTTTGCAACGCCAGAAGCTCAGATAATACATTCTAATTACAGTGATCACATATTATTATGAATGTCTCTCGGGTAAACAATCGACTGTACATTTGTGTGAATCAACCCACCTACAAATGTTTTGACATTTACGAATAATGATTTTGAATTTGATTTTGAATTTTGTGTAGCGACAAATATATAATTGGTTATATAGACGATATAAAGTAATTCAACTAATTCCTCATCCACATTTTTATTTGGGTCGAGAATCGTTGTATTAGATGATCTACAGCAGGGAAGGCGGGGCTAGGGAGCTAGAGCTCGACTCAGCAAGGACACGTACGTACGTGAGAGGACATAGACATACTCAGGCACAGGAAGGGAAGGGAATTGTCAGGGACCGGGAAAGCGCCAAGTCATTACGACTATATAGCACTGGGAAGGGGTCAGGATAACGATTTGGGATGGGACGGTGGGAAAAGGAATGGTCCCTAACCACTTGGTGGACGGTCTCGGGGATTGAACGCCGACCTGCGTGAAGCGAGACCGTCGCTCTATCGTCCAGCCCGAGTGGTTGGGCACAGGAGAAAACTGTTTGTCCGTAACGGCTCCAAATGACACACTCATTGACACACTTACAGTCGAGGTGGTGAGTGAGTCTGGCACTCTGTGTCACTCCCACTCATGTCATTACTACCACCATCATCCCTTCCATGTTAACAGTGCCACATCCACTCATGTTAATATTACCACCAACTTTTTGTTTAATTATGGAAAATTTGAGAGAGAGAGAGAGAGAGAGAGAGAGAGAGAGAGAGAGAGAGAGAGAGAGAGAGAGAGAGAGAGAGAGAGAGAGAGAGAGAGAGAGAGAGAGAGAGAGAGAGAGAGAGAGAGAGAGAGAGAGAGAGAGAGAGAGAGAGAGAGAGAGAGAGAGAGAGAGAGAGAGAGAGAGAGAGAGAGAGAGAGAGAGAGAGAGAGAGAGAGGGAGAGAGAGAGAGAGAGGGAGAGAGGGAGAGAGAGAGAGAGAGAGAGAGAGAGAGAGAGAGAGAGAGAGAGAGAGAGAGAGAGAGAGAGAGAGAGAGAGAGAGAGAGAGAGAGAGAGAGAGAGGGAGAGAGAGAGAGAGAGAGAGAGAGAGAGAGAGAGAGAGAGAGAGAGAGAGAGAGAGAGAGAGAGAGAGAGAGAGAGAGAGAGAGAGAGAGAGAGGTAAATAAGAATCAAGTGACATGATATGGCTCCAACCACAAGGAAAAATAAAACAGTTGAATATCACGATGGCACTAAATTGGAAGTTACATTAAGAGTAGTGAATTACACAGCTGAAGAGTTGAGTGGCGGAGAGGTGAAGGTCGAGCTTAAAGGTGAGAGAGGTGTGGCAGGTGGCTCCACACACACACACACACACACACACACACACACACACACACACACACACACACACACACACACACACACACACACACACACTCACACACACACACACACACACACACACAGGTGGAAATTGAGTGCCCAAATGAGTCACATAGATATTAGAAAGAACTTTTTTAGTGTCAGGAGTTGTTGACAAATGGAATGCATTAGGCAGTGATTTGGTGTAGGCTGACTCCATACACAGTTTCAGGTATAGATATGATAGAATCCAGTTGGCTCAGGAATCTGTACACCAGTTGATTGACAGTTGAGAGGCGGGACCAAAGAGCCAGAGCTCAACCCCCGCAAGCACAAATAGGTGAGAACACACACACAAGAACTCAAACTTTTGACCATGGGACAAGAGATCTGGGAAAGGAGAGTTGACTACAGGAAAGGGGACTACAGGAGGATAAGGGACTATCTGGGAGAAGTGCAGTGGGAGGAAGAAATTAGAGGAAAAACAGCCCAAGATATGATGGACCTAGTTATATGGAAAGGCAAGGAGATCGAAGAGAGATTTATACGAACAATAAAGGGAAAAAATAACAGGGAATATAATATCCCATGGTGTAATAGACAGTGTCAGGAAGCAAAAATGAGAAGCAGGCGGGAGTGGAGGAAGTACAGAAGACAAAGAACAGAGGACAACAGGATCAGATGCAACAGAGCTAGGAACGATTACATTAACATAAGAAGAGTATCGGAAAAAATTATGAGAACGATATTGCGATTAAAGCGAAAAAGTAACCTAAGTTGCTACACAGCCATATAAGAAGAAAAATGTCGGTGAACGACCAAGTGACAAGACTAAGGAAGACAGAGGGGGCATACACAGAAAGTGACAAGGAAATCTGCGAGGCACTGAATGCCAGTTTCCATGGAGTTTTCACAACCGAACCTGAGCAGCTCCCATTGTTAGAAGAGATTCGCCTAGATGAAAGACTATCAGATATAGAGGTGACAGCAGAGGAGGTAATGAAACAGTTGACAACACTGGATGCAACTGAAGCGGTTGAACCAGACAAAGTATCACCATGGATACTAAAAGAGGCAGCGCAGACACTTAGACACATTGTGTGTGTGTGTGTGTGTGTGTGTGTGTGTGTGTGTGTGTGTGTGTGTGTGTGTGTGTGTGTGTGTGTGTGTGTGTGTGTGTGTGCGTGTGTGTGTGTGTATGTGTGTGCAACAATGTACATTGTTGCAATGAATGCCGTAACTTCACAGGAGGCAGCTAGATGCACAAGCCAAATGGAAAGGAAAAGAGCTGTAGTCGTGGTAGGTATTAAGAGACAAGAAGGTTCCAAAAAGGAAGAATGGAGGACTAAGGAGAAAGTTGCAGAATCATGGATACTAAACGAGATAGGAGGTGAAGAGGCTGAACAAGACATAGAGAAGTTATTCCAGAGTGGCCAGTACAACAAAGACAAAAATCTACTGATCAAGATAGTATTCAGGAACGAGGCTATCAAAGAAGACATCCTAGTAATGAAGAGATAACTGAGAAATGAAATGCAATACAGAAAGATATTTCTTCAGAGGGACTTGACCAGGGAGAAGATAATACAGGCAGCAGATGCAAGAAAAAGGCGCAGATTGAGGGAAGGGAGCCGGGAAATCTCAACCTCCAAGCCAGCAATCTCAGAGGGAAGTGGGGAACCCCAATCCAGCAATTCAGGAACCCCAGAGAGGATTGCAACACCCCAACACACTACCCCATAGGTGCCCCCCCCCCCACCCCAAGCACAAATCCTTCCTTTCCCTTAGACAATGCCCACCACACCACCTAAATCCTCGCTTCCCCCCCTTACCCCGAGCACCCCCTGCCTTCCCATCCCTTGGTCTTCTTCCTGCCCCAAGCAGACCAAGGCAAGATCTAAGCTCTCCATCCCCACCCCACCTCCCCCCAAACCCCTGGTAACTATCCCACAGGGAGATGAGTCTACCCAAGTAGCCCTGCCCATGGAACGGCTTCCTATGCTAGTGGGGAGGTGGGGTGAAAATGCATATAGAAAACTGAGCTTCAAGGTAATGTACTCACACATCGATGGGATTACCAATAAAGCAAGTGCACTGGCGGAAAGGACGCAGGAAAAAAACCCAGATGTAATAGGACTCACAGAAACAAAATTGTCAGGGGTCATAACAAACGCTGTGTTTCCAAATGACTTCTATATAGTAAGGAATGAGAGGGAAGGGAGAGGAGGAGTGGCCCTGTTGATAAGGAAGGACTGGAGTTTTGAAGAGATGGAAATTCCGGGCTGCGACGAATTCAGAAACTTCATTACAAGAACTATGACAATGGGTGGACCTACGATAATAGTAGCAGTCATTTAAAACCCTCCACTAAATGACAGAAGACCCAGACAGGAGTTTGATAGAAACAACATGGCAACCATTAATATAATAGAGAGAGCAGCTTCAGTTGCCTGCAGGAATGGCTCAAGACTCTTTAATCGTGGGTGATTTCAACCATGGAAAGATAGACTGGGAGAATGGGGACCCACATGGAGGTGCAGATACATGGAGAGTTAAACTCTTGGAAGTGGCATAAAGGAACTTCCTGATCCAACATGTTAGGGAACCCCACAAGAATGAATGGCAATGACGAACCAGCTAGACTCGAACTGATATTCACTTTGAATGAGTCAGAAACAAGGGAAGTCAAATTTGAAGCCCCCCCCATAGGAATGAGTGACCACAGTGTACTGACATTTGAGTATCTGGAGGAGGTAGGAATAACCTATCCAAGGATGGGATCAGAAGGGAAAAGGCTAAATTACCGAAGAGGAAAGTATGACGAGATGAGGAACTTCCTAATGGGAATACCATAGGAAACAGAATTCAGGGAAAAGACTGTAAACGATATGATGGACTAGGTCACCCAGAAGTGTCAGGAAGCTGCAGACAGGTTCATCCCGGCCCGAAAGGAAAAAAAAAATATGAAAAGCAACAGAAAAATCCGTGGTTCAACCAGGAATGCAAGGTAGCGAAGCAACTGAGTAAAAGAACATGGAGAAACTACAGGAATAACAGAACGCCAGAGAGCAGGGAGAGACACCAGAGGGCAAGAAATGAGTACCTCAGAGTGAGGAGAGAAGCAGAGAGACAGTATGAGAATGACATCGCGAGTAAATCCAAGACCTAACCAAAGCTGCTCCACAGCCACATCAGGAGGAAAACAGCAGTGAAGGAACAAGTTATGAAACTGAGAAAAGTGGATAACAGATACACAGAGAACGACAAGGAGATGTGTGAAGAACTCAACAAGAGCCCAATAGGCTCAAGAATCTGTACACCAGTTGATTGACGATTGAGAGGCGGGACCAAAGAGCCAAACCCCAACCCCTGCAATCACAACTAGGTGAGTACACAGAATGCCCGAGAAGTGAATAAAGTGAATGAGCTGGTGAACCTGGCTCCATACAATACACTAACAAAACCAGGAACCTGTAAACCAGTTGATTGACAGCTGAGAAGCGGTACCAAGGAGCTGAAGCTCAACCCCCAGCATGAAAAATAAGTACATAAACAAACTTACGAAAACCAGGAAAAATTCATCAAAATCTGTAACAAAGGTGGCTAAAGAAACACCTAATTTGATGAGTCGAATCATCACTCACCCAATCATGAAACATCCCCCTCAGTCCTCCCCTTTGGGAACCCTATCATTTCCACCTTCATTCCCCTTTGTATCCATCCCTTCCCCCCCTCAATTCACATTAATCTATCCCCATTCCCCTACGTCCATTTACAACAATGCTATACCAATCATCAAACTCAAGCTTTGACAGAATGCTTACACCTGTGTACCTCAACATTACACCTGTGTCATCCATACAGGTATACACAGGTCAGTCAGGTGTGGATAAACATTATCCACACCCAAGTAAACCAAGCTGACAAAGGTAGATTTTAAGGGGTTGTAAACTCGTCTAACTCACTGTACCTTCATAAGAAGATACACAGCTGCTATCACAGGTGTGTGGGGGGGTGTTATTCCCGACAGGTGTGGAGGTAGTGGCTTTCCCCAGACTGCCATATGTGGGTATATGTGGCTTGAAGCAATCCAGGAGGGAGATTTGACTGATAATGCTAAGGGGGAGAGAGAGAGAGAGAGGAGAGAGAGAGAGAGAGAGAGAGAGAGAGAGAGAGAGAGAGAGAGAGAGAGAGAGAGAGAGAGAGAGAGAGTGAGTGAGTGAGTGAGTGAGTGAGTGAGTGAGTGAGTGAGTGAGTGAGTGAGTGAGTGAGAGAGTGAGAGAGTGAGAGAGTGAGAGAGTGAGAGAGTGAGTGAGTGAGTGAGTGAGTGAGTGAGTGAGTGAGTGAGTGAGTGAGTGAGTGCGCGCGCGCGTAGCGAAAACGCAGACACATACAGTAAAATAACCCCCCCCCCCTCCGAAAAAAAGAATAAGCCAAATAACCAAGAAAAGCGTAAAGCAAAACAAAACAAATCAAGCAAGAAACACGTTGTAAGACAAGTACACTGACACACTCATTTCCTGTGAGTGTGTGTGTCGAGTGCGGGCGCCTCGCCTCCTTTGTTTCTGGTGTCTTGGGTGTAATAATACAACGGATGGAGGAACACAACACATGGAGGAGGAGGAGGAGGAGGAGGAGGAGGAGGAGGAGGAGGAGGAGGAGGAGGAGGAGGAGGAGGAGGAGGAGGAGCAGGAGGAGAGAAATATTGTATCAAGGGTCTGAATCTTTCCTCATAGCTCAATCCTCTTGCTTGAGTTAAACTCTAGTAGCCATCTGTTGGACCATTCCTTCAGTCTGTCCAGGCCATTCTGTAGCTTCAAGCTGTCCTCCTCTGTCTTAATCCTTCTCATAATTTTAGCATCGTCAGCAAACATTGAGAGGAATGAGTCTATACCCTCTGGAAGATCATTCAAGTATATCAGAAACAGGATAGGTCCGAGTACAGAGCCCTGTGGGACTCCACTGGTGACATCACGCCAGTCTGAGGTCTCACCTCTTACAGTAACTCTCTGTTTCTTGTTGTTTAGGTTCTCCCTTATCCATTGGAGCTCCTTACCAGTTACTCCAGCTTGTTCCTCCAACTTATGCAACAGTCTCTTAATGGGGCATTGTGTCAAAGGCTTCCTGACTGTCCGAGAAAATACAGTCTGCCCATCCTTCACTTTCTTGCTTAATGCTTGTTGCTTGGTTATAGAATTCTATTAAACCTGTGAGACACAACTTGCCTTCCCTGAACCCATGCTGGTAGTGTGTTACAAAGTCCTTTCTCTCCAGATGTGCTACCAGGCTTTTTCTCACGATCTTTTCCATCACCTTGCATGGTATGTAAGTTAAGGACACCGGCTTGTAGCTTAGGCCCTCCTGCCTATCCCCCATTTTGTAGATTAGAACTACGTTACCTGTCTTCCAACTCTCTGGTAGATCTCCCGTATCCAGTGACTTGTTATAGACCATAGATAGTGACACCCAAAGTGCTTCTGCCCCTACTTTTAGCATCCTTGGTGAGATTCCATCAGGTACCTTAGTCACGTTAGAGATTCCATCAGGTACCTTATGAAGTGACCTTCGTCACTTCTAGATCAAGTAGAGACTTGTTAACCTTATCTCTGGTAATTGCAATATTTTCCAAGTCTGCTTGGTTTATCGCCACCCCTCTTAGTTCTGGGCCTTCCCCTTGCTCTATTGTGAAGACCTCCTGGAATCTCTTGTTGAGTTCTTCACATACCTCTTTGTCTTTCTCTGTGTACACATTTTCTCCCTTTCTCAGTTTCATCACCTGTTCTTTGACTGCTGTTTTCCTCCTGACGTGGCTGAATTGCAGTTTTGGTTGGGTCTTGGCTTTATTTGCTATGTCGTTTTCAAACTGCTTCACTCCTCACACTGAGGTACCCATTCCTGGCCCTGTGGTATCTCTCCCAACCGCTTGGACTGGACGGTAGAGCGACGATCTCGCTTCATGCAGATCAACGTTGATCTCGCTTCATGCAGATCAACGTTCAATCCCCGACCGTCTAAGTGGTTGGGCACCATTCCTATACCTCATCCCATCCCAAATCCTTATCCTGATCCCTTCCAAGTGCTTCATAGTCGTAATGGCTTGGTGCTTTCGACTGATTCCTTCCCCTTCTCTACTCTCTGGTGTCCTGTTATTTCCGTAATTTCTAAATGCTCCTGTGCTTAGGTGTATTGCTTCCTTATTTGTGTGTGTGTGTACTCATCTAGTTGTATTCACCTAGTTGTGCTTGCGGGTGGTTGAGCTCTGGCTCTTTGGTCCCGCCTCTCAACCGTCAATCAACTGGTGTACAGATTCCTGAGCCTACTGGGATCTATCATATCTACGTTTGAAACTGTGTATGGAGTCAGCCTCCACCACATCACTGCCTAATGCATTCCATTTGTCAACCACTCTGACACTAAAAAAGTTCTTTCTAATATCTCTGTGGCTCATTTGGGCACTCAGTTTCCACCTGTGTCCCCTAGTGCATGTGCCCCTTGTGTTAAATAGCCTATCTTTATCTACCCTATCAACTCCCTTGATGTGTTTCAAGTCGATTTTTTTACAACAGGTGGTTGACGCCTCCTTAAGGGTATTACACCAATCCATCCTCTCGAGCAGCACATCGCATTTTTGACGTATAAAGTCGCAAAATTGACGTGATGTCGCGTTTCCTATCCGCGAGTCGTCAATTAGGTTAGGTTCGGGCACTTTAGTCCACCAGTTTAGTGACGTGAACGCTGGAGAGGAACGGGACAGACTACACAAGAGAAACTAGTATATTTTCCCCCTTTCCACATCGCACATTCCCCCATGACTCTTTCACACATGCGGCTCCCCATCACCCATTCCCTTAACCTCTTAGCTCCTTTTGACCTTGGCTCGAGAGTCATCCTATTATGAGCCTGCATCTCACCGTCCCGTGGGGCGGTGCCTCTTATCCCTATTACTTTGCATATATTGTAAACGGGTTGCTAGGGTGCAGTGTTAGTGGGGGTGGTGGTAGTGGGGGGGTGGTGGTAGGGCTCGAGGTGGTGGTAGTGGTGGTGGTGGTGGTGGTAGTAGTGGTGGGAAGGGTGGTGCTAACCTAACCATGTCTACATAGTAGTAAGGTCCACCAGTCATGTAACTGTTACGTTACAATTCAACTATTCTGACCATCAAATTCTGTCCTTGGGTTGTGGATGGAGGTGGCTTCCACAACTTCTCATTTCAGTGGATTTCCAATTGCTAGCTGCCCACACAGGGTACGAGTACTTCCTTACATTACTTCAACTCATTTGGCGTTTCCAGTTCCACCTGTTATCTTGCTTGATACCTGGTTGATACCTGATTGATGGGGTTCTTGGAGTTCTTCTACTCCCCAGGCCCGGCCCGAGGCCTGGCTTGACGTGTTAGAACTTGGTCCAACAGGCTGTTGCGTGGAGCAACAGCCTGTTGGACCAAGCTTTCCATCTTCTCCTACTTTCTCTCAATTTGAAGAAGCTGTCCTTGTCCAACACGTTTATTTCCCTTTAGTATCTTATATGTTGCGATCATATCTCTTCTATTTCTCCTCCTCTCTAAGAATCTGAGACTTAGTTTCCATAATATAGAGTTAGGTTGTTGTTGATGGGTGTAGTGATGAGATGAGATCGATCTAGCTTTTATAATGATGCTCCTCTTACTGTTGCTAGCATCACTACTCATGTTGATGAATAAGAATTAAGTGAGAGTTGGTGGAGACAGGTGAGACAGGTGAGACAGGTGAGGCCATTACGGTCTCCCTCACCTGCTCCAGCATCCCGTTACAGCAGGTGTTATTGTGAAGCTAGAGCCAGGGAGAGGGAGGAGCTGTCTCTTAAGGTCTAGATGTCTTGGGAATTATGTGTGTGTGTGTGTGTGTGTGTGTGTGTGTGTGTATGTGTGTGTGTGTGTGTGTGTGTGTGTGTGTGTGTGTGTGTGTGTGTGTGTGTGTGTGATTTACTCACCTAGTTGTGCATGATTTGCCGAGCATCTGATCTTGAACCCCGGTTTTTTTTGACAATCATAATTTCATTGAAATCACACTTTTTAACTTTGTTTTCTCCTCATATGTACAGTTACAACTGTGCCTGGAATTTGAATCGACAATTTCCTAATCAATTTTCTTCCACTCAATGACAACCCTTAAACTGAAGAGGTTATCTTCAGTTTAAATCTATATATTATATAATCTATATATCTTGTCGTTCAACGGTTCCTTATTTTGGAAGGTTCTAGAGTAGAGTTCCTTACTCTGGAAGGTTCTAGAGTAGAGTTCCTTACTCTGGAAGGTTCTAGAGTAGAGTTCCTTACTCTGGAAGGTTCTAGAGTAGAGTTCCTTACTCTGGAAGGTTCTAGAGTAGAGTTCCTTACTCTGGAAGGTTCTAGAGTAGAGTTCCTTACTCTGGAAGGTTCTAGAGTAGAGTTCCTTACTCTGGAAGGTTCTAGAGTAGAGTTCCTTACTCTGGAAGGTTCTAGAGTAGAGTTCCTTACTCTGGAAGGTTCTAGAGTAGAGTTCCTTACTCTGGAAGGTTCTAGAGTAGAGTTCCTTACTCTGGAAGGTTCTAGAGTAGAGTTCCTTACTCTGGAAGGTTCTAGAGTAGAGTTCCTTACTCTGGAAGGTTCTAGAGTAGAGTTCCTTACTCTGGAAGGTTCTAGAGTAGAGTTCCTTACTCTGGAAGGTTCTAGAGTAGAGTTCCTTACTCTGGAAGGTTAACGATTGTATTCTAAACGTTCAACGGGGGTTTTATCCTATGCTATTATGTCTGTAAGCAGACATTAACTGCTTCTCTATCTTCTAGGTCTATTCATCTTAGTATCTTTCACGTCCTTATCATGTTTCCCTTATTCCTTCTTTCCTCCTGTGTAGTGCAATCCAATTTCCTCAGCTTTCTTCGTAGGAAATTGGACAGAATTAATTACATTCGTAATTACCCACTTGTAGCTCAACCCCCATTCTCTTTTTACAGAAATTAATTATGAACATCACTACGGATCTTGACTCAAGTTACTCAACAAATTTACTCAGAAATTAAGACCTAAATTATGCAGCATAATGACAGCTTCAATCAAGTTGCAAATGCAATTCCATCTACTCCATGCACATCAATTTTTTTTACACATATTGCAATTCTGGTCTTTTAAATTCTCCACAAAAAGTTCATCAATGTCAAAATTGTTGCAAGAATGAATAAAAACTAAACAAGTCCATTAAATATGTATTTGACTAAATATTAAGCGATTGCAGGGAGCAATTGCAAGCAATCAACGTTCCTGGGTTCAGGTCTCCAGCGGAATGGGTGGTGGGGGGAGAGAGGGAGGGAGGGAGAGAGGGAGGGAGAGAGGGAGGGAGGGAGAGAGAGAGAGAGAGAGAGAGAGAGAGAGAGAGAGAGAGAGAGAGAGAGAGAGAGAGAGAGAGAGAGAGAGAGAGAGAGAGAGAGAGAGAGAGAGGGGAGTGAAAGAAAAATTAGAAAGGGGGTGTCTCTCTCTCTCTCTCTCTCTCTCATAATCATTATGTGCCGCAATTACAGCTAATTGAGTTAAATGTCATAATTACGGTGTTGCTGTCGTATTTGGCCAGTAACAACGTTAGCTGACCTGCGGACTCTTACAGGTACTGCAATGTTTTGTTTGAGGAGAGGGTAGGTGGGTGGTGTAAGGGGGGGGAGGTAAGTGGGTGTTTTGGGGGCAGGTGTGTGGGTGGGGGGGACATATGGGTGGTGTGTGGGTGGGGGGACATATGGGTGGTGTGTGGGGGGGGAGAATAGGTGTGTGTGGTCTGGTGAGAGTTTAGATTGCAGGTGTTTGGGGCGGGTGGGGTGGGGGGAACAGGTTATTAGACACTAGGTTATTAGACACTAAGTCATTTGGAACAATGAGGTGACTCGAACCAGCATTCGTTGTACTCCCAGCGACGCAGCTTACCCCCCTGTACCACGACGTGGTATAAGTTATACAACCTGTGGATTCCACTGAATCCACAGGCACTCTGGAGGCTTGAAGCCAGTCCAAGTTTGATATATAACTCCCCCCCCCAAGCTCTCTGGTACAGGTAAAGTAATTTATCAACGGTACAGTCCAGATTCACATGCACAAAGAAATCACACTAACGTGATTCAATGAGAAAGTCAACTGGTATCTCCCACGTATCGAACATTACAATTCGAACTTTTAAAAATTCAAACACCAGATGTGAGGTAAAGGATCTCTTATGTTTTAAATAGTTTCCATTACTATGATTAGTGGTAAGCACAAAATAAAAGTTAATTTGTGGGTAGGATATGTCTAAGAATGAAAAATCTATCTACAAAATATATGTATATATTTATAAGATAGTCTATCTGTTAATCTGTTTCAAGGTTAGAGGCCAGATGTTTGGGGCTAGTCTCTCCCAACTTTCACACATGAAGCATGTGAGGTATGGGAGTGTCGTAGTTCATTCGAAGTCGGTTCCGCCATGGAGAATTAATGAGGTGCCAGTCCTAAATTGTTCGCCTCCGTTCAGCAGCAATTAGCTACCCTGGTTGTTAAGTCATTGGCGAGTCGTGTTCCAAGGGAACTATAGTGGGTAAGGCTTACCATGAGCTGTGGGAAGGGAAATCTCTCAGCCTGCTAACAGGAGTCAGCAGTCCTCAGTCCCTGCTCTCACACGTGTAGAAACAAGACTTAAAATATTGACACTAAAACCTTCCATCCGCATGTGATTTTCTTGAAGTCTGAAATATTGGTTGGGTTGTCCCAAGACTTTATACACAGATTCACTTCTGAAAGAGAAAGAGGCCGGGGGGAGAGGCGAGAGAGGGAAGGATATATATATATATATATATATATATATATATATATATATATATTTTTGTATATATATATATATATATATATATATATATATATATATATATATATATATATATATATATATATATATATATATATATATATATATGCAAACAAGCCTGAATGGTCCCCAGGACTATATACAACTGAAAACTCACACCCCAGAAGTGACTCGAACCCATACTCCCAGGAGCAACACAACTGGTATGTACAGGGGCGCCTTAATCCGCTTGACCATCACGACCGGACAAAAGGAAGTGATAGCCGAGGCTATTTGAACCACTTCCCCGCCGGCACTCGGATGGTAATCTTGGGCATAGCATTTTATCAAATCACCTCATTCGTGTGCCCCAAAGAATGAGGTGATTTGATAAAATGCTATGCCCAAGATTACCATCCGAGTGCCGGCGGGGAAGTGGTTCAAATAGCCTCGGCTATCACTTCCTTTTGTCCGGTCGTGATGGTCAAGCGGATTAAGGCGTCCCTGTACATACCAGTTGTGTTGCTCCTGGGAGTATGGGTTCGAGTCACTTCTGGGGTGTGAGTTTTCAGTTATATATATATATATATATATATATATATATATATATATATATATATATATATATATATATCACCCCAGTTATATATATATATATATATATATATATATATATATATATATATATATATATATATATATATATACATATACATATATATATATATATATATATATATATATATATATATATATATATATATATATATATATATATCAGACTAAACTAGCTCAGCTGTGCATGGCAATAAACGTCCAGCCGGGATACGAACCTGGGTCCCCCAGTATCAGATTGGAATAATAAAAAGGCTATTCGGGGAAATACATTTACATACTAATTGCTTAATTAGACAGAAATTTTGTTGGCAAATTGCTGTTGATTCTGAAGTTAAGTAACGTGTTGGACCTTTGTGGACTAACGCATGAGGCCAAGGGACTCGTTAGCAGTTCAACTACCCCCCCCCCCAATCTACCGTACTACAGCGTACATTCCCGTGTACACTCCCTCTCTACCTTTATGCTGTACTCCTTTCTTGCATGGTCGTCGTTCGAGCCCTATTTTTTCCAAGTTTTTGTGCATGATTTCTTCGTATTATCCTAACTTAATGTTCTCATATCCCAGCATTTTTGCCTGCATATCCCAGTTCTGTGTCCTCATATCCCAGCTCCTAGCCTACATATCCCAGCTCTTTGTCCTCATACCTCACCTCCTTGTCCTCATATCTCAGCTCCTAGCCAACATATCCCATTTCCTTGCCCTCATATACCTGCTCCTTGTCCTCATACCTCACCTCCTTGTCCTTATATCTCACATCCTTATCCTTATATTCCTCCCTGGTGCAGGATAGTCCATTCTCTATCTCCTTCTTTCGCTGCTAATCTATTCACCAGGGCGTCGTGACGTATCATCTCCAAAACACCCAATTGTCATCCCGAGAGAGAAACCCTATTAGGAAATTACGTCTTGAAAAATTGTAACCCTAAAATGTGGGATTTGATATTCCCTTTTTATGGGATTTCCAGTTCTAATGTACAATTAAGGAATGGTGGAGAGGTTAGAGTGAAGAGCAGGTTTGGAAGGCAGAGATTAGGTAGAGGAGAAGGAGACGAAGGAGACGAAGGAGACGAAGGAGAAGGAGTCTTGTTTCCTCGGTATTTTAACTATGGGTCTAACTAATGGTCCTGGAGTTTGGTTTCCAGTTACCCAACCAGCTTGTTTCCGGAGTATAACCCCACCACCCCAACCAAACCAGGTTTTAGTAAAAAAAAACTCCAGTTCGCACACACACATATATACATACACACACATCTGTACGCCAGTTGATTGACAGTTGAAAGGCGGGACCAAAGAGCCAGAGCTCAACCCCCGCAAACACAACTAGGTGAGTACACACACACACCCACACACATACACATACATACACACACACACACACACATACACATACATATACACACACACACACACACACACACACACATACATACACACACACACACACACTCACACACACACACACACACACACACACACACACACACACACACACACACACACACACACACACACACACACACACTCACACACACACACACACACACACACACACACACACACCACACAGGAGGCGGGACCAAAGAGCCAGAGCTCAACCCCCGCAAGCACAATTAGGTGAGTACACACACACACACACACACACACACACACACACACACACACACACACACACACACACACACACACACACACACACACACACAATACCCATGCAAATGACGGGGCAGACAGACTTATGTGTCTCCCCCCTTAACTCATAAATAAACAACACTCCCCCTTAAGGGGCACCATATACACAAACACGGTGCTAGAGCATCCCCCTTGTACCCATCATCAATGTTTAACATTGAATAAAACATTCGTCAACACAATTATAATAGAGGAATCGTTGGAGTATACATTAACATGATTAGAAACAGAAAAATATTGAACAAATCCACAAGGGCCGTGACGAGGATTCGAACCTACGTCCGAGAGCATCCCAGACATACATTTTGTTCATTTGATGCATCAAGCTATTGTGATTTGTGTGTGTAGTGTGTGCAGAAAAATGACTTTTAACCTGAAGATGAAATAGACGGATAGGGAGGTAAATAGAGGGAAGAAGGGAGAGGAAGGGGAAGGAGAGGGAGGGGAATAAGAGGGAAGGGAACGAGAGGGAGGGGAGTAGTAAAGTGAAGATAAAACTGTGATGACGTGCAGTAATAAAAAGAGGAAATGCCTTACCTGGTCTCCTCTGTGGGCAGCTTCTCTGAAAATTAAAATACACACACACACACACACACACACACACACACACACACACACACACACGCTAGAAAGGCGGGGTTCAAGAGCTAAATAGGTCCATCCTGCAAACACAAATAGTAAATAGACAGACAATGTCAAAATATAAATAACACCTTAACAAGAAACACACAAAAGCCGACAGGTGTTAAGAAAGGGAGAAGTTGTCAACAGATGTACATAAGCACGTGTCAGCCTTCATTAAGCACCTGCATGCAAGCACTGACCAAAAATCCAATCATTCAAAAGCCTTTTCCGAAAAAAAATATATGTGTGATTTCCTCCGAGGCTAAGGGTCCCCTTCTTCCAGCCAGTGGTGATACTCTTCCCTTTTTATATATATATATATATATATATATATATATATATATATATATATATATATATATATATATATATATATATATATATATATGTGTGTGTGTGTGTGTGTGTGTGTGTGTGTGTGTGTGTGTGTGTGTGTGTGTGTGTGTGTGTATGTGTGTGTGTGTGTGTGTGTGTGTGTGTGTGTGATCTTGAGGGAACCAGTCTTACGCTTATGAAAAGAATTACATGAAACAATAATTTGTTTCCGTAATATTTGTGTAAATTTTAAATTTGTAAACACACACACACACACACACACACACTAACATGACTGCATCAATAAGAACAATTACTCTGTGTATTGAAAGAGGAGCGTCAGAGGTAGAACAGGTCCTAGATGACAGAGTCTGAGATACATGGGAGAAAGGAGTGTGTGAAAATCCTTTTCCGGTTTCAGTGGACGCTTCAGGGAACCCTCGTGTGTTCAGTAGAACTTCAGGTTGCGATCCTTTTGACCCTGTCGTGGTCTAGTCGCTAGCGCGTGGCAACACCCCCAACCGCATAGGTTCGAACCTTCATCACGGCTCCTACGAATTTTGTCAATATTTGTTTATGTTAATTTGTGTCAATCAAAAAGTCGATATTCAAATATTCTCAAGGATAACATATATTGTCACATATGTGTTTGTGTGTGTAAATAGCAACCCACGACACAGAGAGGCAGCTTACCTTAGGATTTAAAGACAGAGAGGCAGCCTACCTTAAGAGTTTAGGACATAGAGAGGCAGCCTACCTTAAGAGTTTAGGACATAGAGAGGCAGCCTACCTTAAGAGTTTAGGACATAGAGAGGCAGCCTACCTTAAGAGTTTAGGACATAGAGAGGCAGCCTACCTTAAGAGTTTAGGACATAGAGAGGCAGCCTACCTTAAGAGTTTAGGGCATAAAGAGGCAGCTTACCTTAAGAGTTTAGGACACAGAGAGGCAGCCTACCTTAAGAGTTTAGGACATAGAGAGGCAGCCTACCTTAAGAGTTTAGGGCAGAGAGGCAGCCTACCTTAAGAGTTTAGGACATAGAGAGGCAGCCTACCTCAAGAATTTAGGAAATAAGAGAGGCAGCCTACCTTAAGAGTTTAGGACACAGAGAGGCAGCCTACCTTAAGAGTTTAGGACATAGAGAGGCAGCCTACCTCAAGAATTTAGGAAATAAGAGAGGCAGCCTACCTTAAGAGTTTAGGACACAGAGAGGCAGCTTACCTTAAGTGTTTTTGTTCTCCCAAGAAGAACGTCATCCATCTCCCCTTCAGCACGGACGGAATCCAGTCCCCTCACACCTCCGTTCATGTGAGACATTGTTCCTCTTCACGTTCTTGGCTGAACAATCCGGATTTGTTACTTAATCCGCCTTTTCTTGTGGCTTAATTAAAATATTTTATAATCGCGGAATTTGACTGGGTTGTTTTAAGTTTAGATTAAGGCATTCTATGTAGTTTTCAGAGGCTTCACGTCACAGTTTATATATATATATTGTGCATTTCAACTTGTCATACATGTCGTTTGCTTAATTGTATTTCGAAGCTTAAAAATGCATCTCATTCCAAGCCATTTTTTGCCATTTTCCTTAATGAGCAAATATATAGATTTTTGCATGTGTTGAAGGCAGCCTATGTTTCTATTGCCACAGGGGGAAGAGTCTCACTCCATTGAGGTTCCTTAGGTAACAGGAGCGAGGAAGCAGTCTTGGGAGCATCCACTAGGAAGAGCCAGGATCACACTCTCCCTCTCCCCAAACACACATATACACACATCCAGATTAATCAGTTTTTGTGTCCACGATTCTGGGGGATTTGTGTCACCCTATTCGTGTATCTCTACCACTGAACCCCCCTTTTGTATTTTGTTATTGCAACTGTGGTTGTTATTGTAGCTGATTTATTTATTTTGTTATTGAAACTGTTTTAGTTATTTTAAATATTAATTAATGCTACGGTCCTTTGTTATTTTTTCATACAAAAATATATATATGTCCAGTTGATAGATATGTCAATACAGTATCAATATCAAATTACATTTACAAAATACTGAAAATAGACTTAATGCTTCACCTGATATGTGTTTCTAGGGATGGTCTTGTGCTGGTAAGTCTTATCGGGTGACCTGTGCCAGACTTGGTTCAGCAATGGGTGCACCATGTCGCTTTCTGGCTGGAACTCCCTTGTAGAGTAGCTGTGTCGCAGCATGCCACAGCGGCACTGTGCCAGGCTATGGCACCATGGCACACAGCGGCACCGTGTATGGTGTATGCTCTTAACGCTTCCAAACAACGGATTACTGTTCCGAGCTTGCTACTGTTTCCACCTGCTTCACAGTATTCCTCGTCGTCACACACGCTCAATAACAATTAAATACAACTAAGTCTCTCCTGAATTTCTATTAAGCTGTCAGGGGGTACTACCACAAACTGCGTCGCGGTATTCAGGGGTTACTACCACAAACTGCGTCGCGGTATTCAGGGGTTACTACCACAAACTGCGTCGCGGTATTCAGGGGTTACTACCACAAACTGCGTCGCGGTATTCAGGGGTTACTACCACAAACTGCGTCGCGGTATTCAGGGGTTACTACCACAAACTGCGTCGCGGTATTCAGGGGTTACTACCACAAACTGCGTCGCGGTATTCAGGGGGTACTACCACAAACTGCGTCGCGGTATTCAGGGGTTACTACCACAAACTGCGTCGCGGTATTCAGGGGGTACTACCACAAACTGCGTCGCGGTATTCAGGGGTACTACCACAAACTGCGTCGCGGTATTCAGGGGGGTACTACCACAAACTGCGTCGCGGTATTCAGGGGTTACTACCACAAACTGCTTCGCAGTATTCAGGGGTTACTACCACAAACTGCGTCGCGGTATTCAGGGGGTACTACCACAAACTGCGTCGCGGTATTCAGGGGTACTACCACAAACTGCTTCGCAGTATTCAGGGGTTACTACCACAAACTGCGTCGCGGTATTCAGGGGGTACTACCACAAACTGCGTCGCGGTATTCAGGGGGTACTACCACAAACTGCGTCGCGGTATTCAGGGGTTACTACCACAAACTGCTTCGCAGTATTCAGGGGTTACTACCACAAACTGCGTCGCGGTATTCAGGGGGTACTACCACAAACTGCGTCGCGGTATTCAGGGGGTACTACCACAAACTGCGTCGCGGTATTCAGGGGGGTACTACCACAAACTGCGTCGCGGTATTCAGGGGGTACTACCACAAACTGCGTCGCGGTATTCAGGGGGGTACTACCACAAACTGCGTCGCGGTATTCA
Source organism: Procambarus clarkii (assembly GCF_040958095.1). NCBI lineage: Eukaryota > Metazoa > Arthropoda > Malacostraca > Decapoda > Cambaridae > Procambarus > Procambarus clarkii. The sequence goes on from NC_091229.1 coordinate 19,294,509, forward strand.
GGGGTACTACCACAAACTGCGTCGCGGTATTCAGGGGGTACTACCACAAACTGCGTCGCGGTATTCAGGGGGTACTACCACAAACTGCGTCGCGGTATTCAGGGGTACTACCACAAACTGCGTCGCGGTATTCAGAGGGGTACTACCACAAACTGCGTCGCGGTATTTAACATCTCTCTGTTACTTATAATCCGGAAGAATAAAAGTTTTATCACTGTTTTCCCGTCTGGTCTCACGTCGAAATCATTCACTTCTGTCCCGACCTCCACTCAATATAAATTTGAATAGCTGAAAGTCCATAATTGAATTTTCTGCAGAATTCCTCTAAATTTTCATTTTCCTGAAAATGATATTAGGAGATGGGATGAATATTTAACGATAAATTATCAAATTCTCGTTTTACACTGTTCATGGGCGCAATAAAATTGGATAAAATAAGGATAAATAAGGGTAAAATAAAATTGATTCAGTAATGCAGACTTACCACTGAAAATTTTAAGGATAAGAGCTTAGTGCTTTCAACTCTCCCAAGTCGTGATCAGATCTGAACTGATCAGAACAGTACATCAGTACAGCTCTGATGACGACTTGGGGGAGAGTTGAAAACACTGAGGTAAAATATCACTTACACTGAATTGTCCCTTAGAATGTTTCATACGTCAGGGTAAAATATCCACTTTGGTACAGCATTTCATACCGTGAGTTGCAGAGTTGTAGTCCATCACAGGACTTAAAAGTTTATTCATTGTATTTATACACATTATTTATATACATTTTATAGCTACCTGATACCTGATCAACCAGGCTGTGATTCATACACCACGCTGCGAGCAGCCGCGTCCAACACCCTGGTTGACCAGTCCAGCAACCAGGAGGCCTGGTTGGGAGCCCGAAATCATCTCAAGGTAACCTCAAGATAAAGCAACTGCCCTGGAAACACAAACCGAAACTGTCTCCATTTTCCGCTTGTTACAACTTGTAATAAAGTTGTTACATCTTGGCTTAACGTGTTTATGACGTATTAGAACGTTGTTACAACTTGCTATATTGGTTGTTATAACTGGTTAGGTGGTGTTAAAACTTGTTCGAACGTTGTACCAACGTCGTAGTTTCGGTGTGTGTTTGACGGGTGTGGATTTTGTTAGTGTCGCTGGTTAATACAGTTAATGCTACAGTTAATGCATGCTGGCTTTATTACAACTGTTGTTGCTGTTCCTTTGTTTTTGTTACTGTAAGTATTCTTATAAAAGTGGAGTTGTTTTTGGTAGTGTAGTTATTGTCACTGGTATATTTTAATGGGATTTTCACCTGAAGATACTGAAATTGTTTTTTGACAATTTGTCATTTTTTTTGTTGTGTACTCATGTATATGTACCTGTTGGAACGAGCTTTAGCTCTTGGACTCAGCATGTCCAACTGCCGGTCATCTAATACAATGGTTTCCACCCAATTTTTCTAGTATTATTATATTTGATATTATGAATGGAATTAGCTTCTACAACATTTTCGCTTATTTCATTATACTTTCCTACTGCTCTTGTACTATAAACAAAATCTGGCATCGCTCTAACTGCCTTGTTCTTTTTAGGCTTCCGTCCAAGCCTACTTCTATTGTAATCATTTTGAACATTTTCTTGAATTAAATTTTCTTCAAATATCTAAATTAAGGCCTGGAGAGCTCGGCCCCCTCCCTATGAGTTTCCTGAGTCCTGTCTGTTAGGTATTCCCTCATCCAGCCGGTCGGCCGAGCGGACAGCACACTGGACTTGTGATCCTGTGGTCCTGGGTTCGATCCCAGGCGCCGGCGAGAAACCATGGGCAGAGTTTCTTTCACCCTATTCCCCTGTTACCTAGCAGTCAAATAGGTACCTGGGTGTTAGTCAGCTGTCACGGACTGCTTCCTGGGGTTGGAGGCCTGGTCGAGGATCGGGCCGCGGGGACACTAAAGCCCCGAAATCATCTCAAGATAACCTCAAGATAACCCAACCGTGTCACTGTACTGTTGGTGTTGACCAGACCACACACTAGAAGGTGAAAGGACGACGACGTTTCGGTCCGTCCTGGACCATTCTCAAGTTCATTGTGAACAATCGACTTGTGAATGGTCGAGGACGGACCGAAACGTCGCCGTCGTCGTCATTTCAGCCACGTTATTGTGACTCCTCGTCTGCGTACTGTTGTTGACACAGTTAGTGCTTCTTTTATTGTATCTGTAACTCTCACTTTAGCGCCTGTCGCTACTTCTCTTGCTGCCTTTATCGGTCTCACTGTCTTTGCTGTTTGGTGCAATTATTATTTGCTGCAACTTCTGCTGTTGCTAATGTTACTACAATTGTCGCTCCAACAGCTACTGGCATTACTGCTGCTACTGTCGCTTCTACAGCTGCTGCTGCTGCTACTGTCGCTCCTACAGCTGCTGTTGCTGCTACTGTCGCTCCTACAGCTGCTGCTGCTACTGTCGCTCCTACAGCTGCTGCTGCTGCTACTGTCGCTCCTACAGCTGCTGTTGCTGCTACTGTCGCTCCTACAGCTGCTGCTGCTACTGTCGCTCCTACAGCTGCTGTTGCTGCTACTGTCGCTCCTACAGCTGCTGCTGCTGCTACTGTCGCTTCTACAGCTGCTGTTGCTGCTACTGTCGCTCCTACAGCTGCTGCTGCTACTGTCGCTCCTACAGCTGCTGCTGCTGCTACTGTCGCTCCTACAGCTGCTGCTGCTGCTACTGTCGCTCCTACAGCTGCTGCTGCTGCTGCTACTGTCGCTCCTACAGCTGCTGCTGCTGCTGCTACTGTCGCTCCTACAGCTGCTGCTGCTGCTGCTGCTGATACTGTCGCTCCTACAGCTGCTGCTGCTGCTACTGTCGCTCCTACAGCTGCTGCTGCTGCTACTGTCGCTCCTACAGCTGCTGCTGCTGCTACTGTCGCTCCTACAGCTGCTGCTGCTGCTGCTACTGTCGCTCCTACAGCTGCTGCTGCTACTGTCGCTCCTACCGCTGCTACTGTCGCTCCTACAGCTGCTGCTGCTGCTGCTACTGTCGCTCCTACAGCTGCTGCTGCTACTGTCGCTCCTACAGCTGCTGCTGCTACTGTCGCTCCTACAGCTGCTGCTGCTGCTACTGTCGCTCCTACAGCTGCTGCTGCTACTGTCGCTATACCGCTGCTACTGTCGCTCCTACAGCTGCTGCTGCTACTGTCGCTCCTACAGCTGCTGCTGCTACTGTCGCTCCTACAGCTGCTGCTGCTGCTACTGTCGCTCCTACAGCTGCTGCTGCTGCTGCTACTGTCGCTCCTACAGCTGCTGCTGCTGCTGCTACTGTCGCTCCTACAGCTGCTGCTGCTACTGTCGCTCCTACAGCTGCTGCTGCTACTGTCGCTCCTACAGCTGCTGCTGCTACTGTCGCTCCTACAGCTGCTGCTGCTACTGTCGCTCCTACAGCTGCTGCTACTGCTGTTGCTGGTGCTGGAACACGACCAAAGTCTTGGCCCAAACAGCGACGTGCTCCGAAACTGATATCATCATCATTTCTCTAATTAATTTTAATATCTGTCAATAAATCATTTTCACTACCCAATTTCTTCTCAATTTCTCGGTTAATTATTTCTCAGTTTCTTCTCCTCTCGTTCTTCTCACCGCAACAGGTGAGAAGAACCCTCCCCACCCCCCCTTCCCCGGCTTCTACCTCCACCCCCCCCCCCCTACTGAGTTCTCTCTCTCTCTCTCTCTCTCTCTCTCTCTCTCTCTCTCTCTCTCTCTCTCTCTCTCTCTCTCTCTCTCTCTCTCTCTCTCTCCCTTCCTACCTCACCCTCACTCTCTCTCTCTCTCTCTTACTCTCTCTCTCTCTCTCTCTCTCTCTCTCTCTCTCTCTCTCTCTCTCTCTCTCTCTCTCTCTCTCTCTCTCTCTCTCTCTCTCTCTCTCTCTCCCTTCCTTCCTACCTCACCCTCACTCTCTCTCTCTCTCTCTCTCTCTCTCTCTCTCTCTCTCTCTCTCTCTCTCTCTCTCTCTCTCTCTCTCTCTCCCTTCGTTCCTCACCTTCTCTGATCGGCCATTTTCCCGCCAAAACGGTAAATTAACCGAACATTCCCGCCAAGATAACGTCATCCCGCGCATATCAACTCCCCAGAACTCGCCAAAGTTTTCCCCAACTTGGCGCGGGCCCCGCCTCGCCTCCACAGCAATTATTGTACCTGATGTCTTAGCTGTCTTTCTTTGGCGAGTTTCTTGTTAAGTTACCCGTGGAAGACGCTGGCACCAATGACGATGTTAAAGCCTATTTTAATGGCAATTCGTAAATGTGTGTATGTGTCTGTGTGCGTGTGTGTGTATTCATCTAGTTGTGTATATCACTCTTTCTGAAGATGTATTAATAAACGAAAGTACTTAAGGAAATTCCTGTTTCAATTATTCCTCCGTGGTCTGCGACATTCACAGTTTTCATCACGTGATAATTTTCTTGATTTACACACACTTCAAACTGTGTGTGTGTGTGTGTGTGTGTGTGTGTGTGTGTGTGTGTGTGTGTGTGTGTGTGTGTGTGTGTGTGTGTGTGTGTGTGTGTGTGTGTGTGTACTCACCTAGTTGTACTCACCTAGTTGTGCTTGCGGGGGTTGAGCTTTAGCTCTTTGGTCCCGCCTCTCGACCGTCAATCAACAGGTGTACAGGTTTCTGAGCCTATTGGGCTCTATCATATCTACACTTGAAACTGTGTATGGAGTCAGCCTCCACTAAATCACTTCCTAATGCATTCCATTTGTCAACCACTCTGACACTAAAAAAGTTCTTTCTAATATCTCTGTGGCTCATTTGGGCGCTCAGTTTCCACCTGTGTCCCCTAGTGCGTGTGCCCCTTGTGTTAAATAGCCTGTCTTTATCTACCCTATCAATTCCCTTGTGTGTGTGTGCGTGTGCGTGCGTGCGTGCGTGCGTGCGTGTGTGTATGTGTGTGTGTGTGTGTGTGTGTGTGTGTGTGTGTGTGTGTGTGTGTGTGTGTGCATGGTACGGCATCACTAAACTAGTCTGACACAGGCAGTATACTCTGAGCTAAAAGCCTCCTTACGTAAGTTCGTGAAGGATTTTCCAACTGTAGTTAGTGTTGAACATACAGCTGACGTTAATCTATCAA
>NC_091229.1:19304625-19312125 GCF_040958095.1 Procambarus clarkii
GTAGGACGTCCCACACACAGTAGGGGCCCTGTAGGACGTCCCACACACAGTAGGGGCCCTGTAGGACGTCCCACACACAGTAGGGGTCCTGTAGGACGTCCCACACACAGTAGGGGTCCTGTAGGACGTCCCACACACTGTAGGGTCCTGTAGGACGTCCCACTCACGTAGACGTAGTAGAACGTCCATCTGTTTACCTAATGTTGGACTTGTTGAGCGTCCATCTGTTTCCGTGCTGTTTGGACTTTTAGATCGACCATTTGTTTATTTACTACTTGGACTCGTACAACGTCCATCTGTCTGCCTACTGCTTGGACTTGTAGAACGACATTTTTTTTTATCTTTTATTTGGACTTGTAAATTGTTCATCTGTTTACTTACAATTTAGACTTGTAGAATGTCCATCTTCTCTTTGGACTTGTTGATCAATTATCTATTTACTATCTGATTGGCACTGCACAACGTCCATCTGTTTATTTTATGTTCGGACTTGTAGAACGCTTATATGTTTGCCTAATTGTTGGACTTGTAGTTCATCAATTTGCCTGACTTGTAGAACGCCCATTTTATTACCTATTGATTGGACTTGTAGATCGTACATCTATTTACGGACTATTGTGGACTTGTTGAACGGCTATCTCGTTGGGGGCCTCGTAGCCTGGTGGATAGCGCGCAGGACTCGTAATTCTGTGGCGCGGGTTCGATTCCCGCACGAGGCAGAAACAAATGGGCAAAGTTTCTTTCACCCTGAATGCCCCTGTTACCTAGCAGTAAATAGGTACCTGGGAGTTAGTCAGCTGTCACGGGCTGCTTCCTGGGGGTGGAGGCCTGGTCGAGGACCGGGCCGCGGGGACACTAAAGCCCCGAAATCATCTCAAGATATCTGTTCACCTATTGCCTGAACATCTGTTTAATTGCTGTTTGGACTTACCTAACGTCTGTTTCAATACTGATTGGACTTGGAAATCAACTAATTGATTCCTTATTATTTGGACTTGTACATCGGGACCCTGTTTCCTGTTTGGACTGTTGGATTACTCATCTGTTTCTCCTCCTGTTAAGACTTAAAGATCCTTTCCCCGTTTCCGCATGGTTTAGACTTAGTAGAGTGTCTGTCTGTTCCCATCCGATTTAGACTTAAAATCATCCCTGATTCATCAGCCTCACTATACTGTATTACCATGTATGTTGATGTATGATTCATCAGCCTCACTACTGTATTACCATGTATGTTGATGTATGATTCATCAGCCTCACTACTGTATTACCATGTATGTTGATGTATTAATCTATTGGCGTTGAAAAAAATCTGAGTCATAAATTTACACAAAATTACCAAAAATGTATTTTAAAAAACAACAGAAATAAAACATGCGACAAAAAACACAGAGATGTAAAACATTCATGCAGTTATAATGGCGGTGTGTAGCGAGCCTAAGCCTACCTTCATCCCCACTTGCCTACCACAACAGGTTCGTGAGTCGGCCAGTTTAACATGTAACATAACAGGCAGAGAGAGAGAGAATCAAGTGAACTACACATATCTTGGGCTTATGTTGTTATCTAAACATTGCTTGTTAAGGAGAGAGAGAATGGTAGTTAAGCGACGCTGGGTAAACGAGCTACACAGGTTTATGGGGGAGAGAGAGAGAGAGAGAGAGAGAGAGAGAGAGAGAGAGAGAGAGAGAGAGAGAGAGAGAGAGAGAGAGAGAGAGAGAGAGAGAGAGAGAGAGAGAGACAGAGAGAGAGAGAGAGAGAGAGAGAGAGAGAGAGAGAGAGAGAGAGAGAGAGAGAGAGAGAGAGAGAGAGAGAGAGAGAGAGAGAGAGAGAGAGAGAGAGATAGAGACAGGCAGACAGACAGACAGAGAGAGAGAGAGAGAGAGAGAGAGAGAGAGAGAGAGAGAGAGAGAGAGAGAGAGAGAGAGAGAGAGAGAGAGAGAGAGAGAGAGAGAGAGAGAGAGAGAGAGAGAGAGAGAGAGAGAGAGAGAGAGAGAGAGAGAGAGAGAGAGAGAAGAGAGACGGGAAAGAATTATGGGAGAGAGGGGTACGACAAGGGGATACGAATACGAGTTTAAACACATAACATCAACACAGCCACAGCTATGGAAGCCATCAGAGCAGGCGCCACACAGCTACGAGGAATGACAGCGAGCGCCAAGGAAGGTCCAACCTTGAGATCTCTCGTGCGTCCCAACAAGAGGGCGTCCATCTCCCCTTCAGGACGGGCAGGCGCCCCTTCTCCTTGGCCCTTCGACGCCTCCGTCTTCATGTCCTCCAGGAGGGTGTGGGGGGGCGTGTTGGCGGGTTGGGACTTTTAAAGGAGTTTGTTTACAGTTTGATTTACATACAGAGAGGAAAGTCTAGATCATCCACTTTGAGCAGAGCGTTAGTAATGAGAACAGGAAGATGTAGGTGGTAGATGCAGGCTCCAGAGACGTGACAGATTAAGGGCTTCACAGCATCCATGGCTCAGCGCTTTAAGGGGCATCTAATCGCTCAGGAGATCATTTCACCGAGGCCCCAGAGCTCGTCAGCGCAGCTCCAAGGCTTGTTAATCATATCTAACTACATAGTTCCCTCCCTCGGGTGTTACCGAGGTCCTTGAGACAGACGGCTACCGCCACTGTCCCATTAGGTAACCACCTGTACACCAGCTGAGGTCACCAGCATGCGGACGTCACCACACTGGAGGACTCCACTCACCAGAAGGTCACGAATCATTGTTAGTCACATTCTTGGTTTTAGTTTCACTAGCTACGATAGTTATCACTGGAGAGAGAGAGAGAGAGATATATATATAACTAAGTTATACACTACAATTTACACAGGTTCAATACATAGTGTAGTTATACACTACAATTTTACACAGGTATTTATTCACATAGATATTATAATATGTTAATTAATACACATAGTGTTTAGTTGTTACAATAGAGCAAAGGTTCTCAACCAGAGGCTGAGAACCTTTGGAAATTTTTAAGGAAAATTAGGACCACAGACTGATGGAATATTAACCTTTCTACAAACTACAATTCCACAGATTGTGTACAATTTACTGGACATCACATTTGATTGAGGACACAGATAAATATTGATCTGTAATTTTCAATTAAAACTTTTTACTTTGTATTCCATTTATCTGACATTTTCTCGTTTTAATTACCATATTTTAAAGACTATGATGAGTGTCAAAAATGAGTATACGATGAATCATGTCCTGAATATGGATTCACATCCATTATCATCAGTAAAGAAGGAAGATCTCAATGTGGTATTTGCAGCAAAGCTTTGTCTGATGATTCTATGAAATTAGTTGAAGCAACATTTACAGAATACACATCTTCAACAACCGGCCAAAATCAGACGATGAGTCACAATAACGTGGCTGAAGATGAATCGACTTGATAATGATGCAACACGGACCGAAACATCATCATCTCCTCATCTTCTTGGTGTGTGTGTGGTTTCGACAAGGACAAAATCTTGCTTTAAATGTCATGGGAAAACTCACCAAAAAGATGACAGTGGGATCAACAGCGACATTCCAAGACATGAACCACTCACTCGGTTACTCAAGCTTCTTATGTCGTAAGAATGCAAACGACAAAACATAAAATACGAATCAGAAAACTTTGATCAAACGTCGCACTATCAAAATGGTGTAAATTGTGTGAGGAAATGATGAAAAAAAATAAACTTGCAGGAATTTCACTATCAACCAGAACTGATCACAGGAGAATGAGGGACAAGGCCAGTGACATCAAGAATGAAGTCGTGTAGGATATCAAGTCTCCAGCATTTTGCTGTATTCCTGTTGTTTGTATTGTATTCCTGTTGATTGTATTGTATTTCTGTTGCTTCTGTTGTATTCCTGTTGCTTGTGTTGGCATGATATGTTCACTTAAGTTCATGTTAAGAGACATTTCTTTCGTCCTCATCTTCAAACTACCACCGAACCCTTAGATATTTTAGAAAATGTTTCAACTTGAATTGAATCAGAATCTCTTTCGTGGGGCAATGTCTGAGGAAGCTGTACAGCTGTGCTGAGGACAAAATCTGGATTTCAAGTGTGAAAAGACGAGCTCGAAAGAGTGAAAGACATTCCTTGAGTGATCTATCGACAGGCGTTGGCCTCGAGGACAAACTCACACTTCCCGCACTCAAAGCTCGGCATCAACTAGTCCAAATTGTGATTTTTTTGTCAAGGGAGGAACTCTCGATACACTTGGTGGCTTTTCACACAAAAGTTCGATGGTAACTGAGCGAATATTTGAACTTAAAGATGAGTTCAAATTATTTTCTGATGCTCAGATTAAGATGGAATTGTTTCTTTTTTGTGACCTTTTTCTTTTTTGTAAAATGCTGAGGAACGGATTACGCGTTTTATCAATTTTCTTGACAACTTTGAGTAGCCGAATTAACTGAATCTTCAAATTCAAGGAAGCAAAACACCCATCATAAAATTCCTTGATGTTAGACAATAGACTTGATAATGGTCCAGGATGGACCGAAAGGTCGTCGTCTCGCCAATTTCTAGTGTGTGGTTTGGTCAACAATTCCTTCATTCTTTCAAAGCTTTCACAAGCAAGCTGGAAAACTGGAAGAAAAAGGTCAAGCTAAAAAAAAGTTTTGGTGTTTGAGAAAATGTCATCATTTGCTGGTGGCGACGACCAAGTGCTAACAGAATTTGCCAAAAATATTAATATTGCAGTATTTCACACACAGAGATCACACTAACGTGATGCATCAAATGAACAAATCCACAAGGGCCGTGACGAGGATTCGAACCTGCCTCCGGGAGCATCTGCATCTGTGTCTGTAGCAGTGTCTGGGATGCTCTCGGACGCAGGTTCGAATCCTCGTCACGGCCCTTGTGGATTTGTTCATTGCAGTATTTGACTCCAATTAAAAAATTAATTCAGCCGATATTCTCCTGAACTCAATGATGAAGGGTTGGATTTAGTGCGAAATCCATTCAAATTTTCACCTGAAAAAGTCCTTGACGATTGACAAGATTAATTTCTGGAGCTGAAAACTGTTTCGGTAGCAGGAGACATGTTTGATGAGACTTCACGCAATTTTGCCCATCTTGATGTGCAATTCCTACCAAGCAAGTAGGATCATGCAATCCTGTGTTACCTCATCTTTGCAAGTCAGGCTTTCCACCTCTGTTGCAAGTGAAAATAAGGAACAAAGTCCTCTGTTGAGGTTGAAAATGACCACTAGAGATGTGTGCTCGTTCGAGCACTCCTCCGCGAATCCAAGAAGTGGCTATCTTCTTGAGGTTATCTTGAGATGATTTCGGGGCTTAGTGTCCCCGCGGCCCGGCTCTCGACCAAGCCTCCACCCCCAGGAAGCAGCCCGTGACAACTGACTAGCTCCCAGGTACCTATTTACTTCTAGGTAACAGGGACAACAGGGTGAAAGAAACTCTGCCCATTGTTTCTCGCCAGCCCCCGGGATCAAACCCGGAACCACATAATCACGTATCCAGTGTTCTGTCCGCTCAGCCACCGGCTCCTTAAGGGAAAAACATTCACAGGTTTCTCATTGGCTGTAATCGTCAGAATAAATTGAATTGCAAAATCCTGAAATTGCACTGAACTATATTTTATTGACCTATGCTTCAGTTTGGCCTGTTCAGTAATCAGCTATAAATGAAAAAAAACTAGTTGTAAAAACCCATCAACATTTTTTATGGCTATTAAATATATAAAACTTCGCTATAAAAATAATGTATATATATATATATATATATATATATATATATATATATATATATATATATATATATATATATATATATATATATAATTTCAATAATATGCATAATTTCAATGCAACTTTTGAATCAATCTTGGGAAAAAAGTGGGAAGAAATTCTATGTGGTGAAAATAGGGTACATTAGGGCAGAGGCAAAAAAATGGGTTGAAAACCACTGCACTAGAGTATAATATATATACCATTATGGGTTCAAGTTACTGCCTGCCTCCCCCATCACCCTCCCCCATCACCCTCCCACTCCCCCATCCCATCCCCCTCCCCATCCCATCACCCCCCCTCCCCATCCCATCATTCAGTGACCCAGTTTTGCCACTATCAACAGCTCCAAATGAGAGTTTCAAGGGTCAAAGCTAAAACAAAATGCAAAAATTCTTCATTTTAAAATGGATGTTTAAATAGACGGGGAGTAGTGTTATTGTCATTGACGGGTGTTTAAATGGACGGGGAGTAGTGTTATTGTCATTGACGGGTGTTTAAAGGGACGGGGAGTAGTGTTATTGTCATTGACGGGTGTTTAAAGGGACGGGGAGTAGTGTTATTGTCATTGACGGGTGTTTAAAGGGACGGGGAGTAGTGTTATTGTCATTGACGGGTGTTTAAAGGGACGGGGAGTAGTGTTATTGTCATTGACGGGTGTTTAAAGGGACGGGGAGTAGTGTTATTGTCATTGACGGGTGTTTAAAGGGACGGGGAGTAGTGTTATTGCCATTGACGGGTGTTTAAATGGACGGGGAGTAGTGTTATTGTCATTGACGGGTGTTTAAATGGACGTTGAGTAGTGTTATGGCCATTGACGGGTGTTTAAATGGACGGGGAGTAGTGTTATGGCCATTGATGGGTGTTTAAATGGACGGGGAGTAGTGTTATGGCCATTGACGGGTGTTTAAATGGACGGGGAGTAGTGTTATTGCCATTGACGGGTGTTTAAATGGACGGGGAGTAGTGTTATTGTCATTGACGGGTGTTTAAATGGACGGGGAGTAGTGTTATGGCCATTGACGGGTGTTTAAAGGGACGGGGAGTAGTGTTATGGCCATTGACGGGTGTTTAAAGGGACGGGGAGTAGTGTTATGGCCATTGACGGGTGTTTAAATGGACGGGGAGTAGTGTTATTGTCATTGACGGGTGTTTAAATGGCACGATGGTGAAGACAGATGAGCCACAGCGACGCGTGCTTCAGGAATCGTTCCGTCCACACGACTGTCTTTAAAGATGAAATATAATATAACTTTCAATACGCACTAGCTTGTTTAAACTAATAAAAGACACGGAGAATATATATATATAAATATATATATATATATATATATATATATATATATATATATATATATATATATATATATATATATATATATATATATATATATATATATATATATTCGGGAGAATTTCCCAAAAATCTCGATCTCCCAAGAAGCTGATAAAAGATAAAAGAAATGTTGGGGGGGGGGGGTAATATTCCCGACTTTCGATCTCTTTTTAACGATCAACTATGGCAGATCGTTAGGGTGGGTGATTAGCGTACTGCTTGCGTCAAGGTGGACGAACACCTGGCCTTCTAAGGTTCGAGCCCTCTCACAGGGGTGAAGTCCTATGTGTTTACCTATGACCTGTGAGTGAATATAAGTGTACCGTGTGTGTGTATATATATATATATATATATATATATATATATATATATATATATATATATATATATATATATATATATAT
>NC_091229.1:19324625-19369625 GCF_040958095.1 Procambarus clarkii
GGTAGTAAAGGGAAAGGAAAGAGAGGGTAATGGGAGTGAAAAAAGGGGTAAGAAAAGAAGGGAACGGGTGGATAGGGTGATAATAATGGCTACAATAAGGAACAGGAGTGGAAAAGGGATGAATAGTCATATACCATCTAAAGGAATCGAACACCCATACAAATGTTTCGAACACCCTTAGAAGGAATCACGCACACCACCTGAAGAAATCGTTCACTGTAAGCATCTCCCATGGAGAGGATTTCTGTAAACGGTGAACGTCTATTGTAATCCTCTTCATCCTCAGGCGACGCTCGTTCTAAGCAGCGAACGACCGCAAAGACGCATTCTCGCAGATGGCTGCGGGCTCTCAGATGGCTGCGGGCTCTTAAATGGATGGGGGGCTCTCATATGATGGGGGCTCTCAAATGGATGGGGGCTCTCATATGGAGGGGGATCTCAGATGGATTCGGGCTCTCAGAGACACGTGATTCGAACACAGACAGACAGAAAGAAACACTGTTCAAGAAAAGTTCGAACTGCCAATTGGTGGCAGGTTTAACAAACATTTGGTGATTGTTTTTATAGGGATTCGAAGCTTGAAAATAGGGATTCGAGGTGCGAGAACAGGGATTCGAGGCTCGAGAATAGGGATTCGAAGTGCGAGAATAGGGATTCGAGGCGCAAGAACAGGGATTCGAGACGCTAGAACAGAAATTCGAAGCTCAAGAACAGAAATTCGATGCTCAAGAACAGGGATTCGAGGCGCAAGAACAGGGATTCGAGGCGCTAGAACAGAAATTCGAAGCTCAAGAACCGGGATTCGAGGCACTAGAACAGAAATTCGAAGCTCAAGAACAGAAATTCGAAGCTCAAGAACAGAAATTCGAAGCTCAAGAACAGGGATTCGAGGCGAGGGAGTAGGGGATGAAGAGGGTAAAGGCCCAATAAACCAAGAAGAAGCCAAAAGTAACGACACGTAATGGAGAAATATATACGGAGGAAGATTTGCGTATGTAAATTCAGATGGATGTCCAGGATCAAGCAAGAGTTGCCAGGCGGCGGCCACATGTGAGTGAAATTGTTGTAGGGGAGAGGAGAGAACGAGAGAGAAAGAATTGAACGACAAAATTGGAGAGGGGAACAAGAGAAGAGAAGGTATATGAAGGAAGGTTTACTGGAGAGAGAGAGAGAGAGAGAGAGAGAGAGAGAGAGAGAGAGAGAGAGAGAGAGAGAGAGAGAGAGAGAATGGCCGTCAAAACAGATGAAGGAGGGACGAAGGGTGCACAAAGAGAGAGAGATAGAGAAAACAGAGATAAATGGATGAGAGTGAAGACAAAACCATTGACCCAGAAATAGCACAGAGGTGACGAAGAGAAAGTACCAGTATAGAGAGACGCTAAATGAAGCTTACAGAAAATAGACGAAGGGATTGATGCCTAGAGGGAGCAGGAAACAAGGGAGAAAGAATAAAAGGAAAATAATAACAGAGAGAGAGAGAGAGAGAGAGAGAGAGAGAGAGAGAGAGAGAGAGAGAGAGAGAGAGAGAGAGAGAGAGAGAGAGAGAGAGAGAGAGAGAGAGAGAGAGAGAGAGAGAGAGAGAGAGAGAGAGAGAGAGAGAGAGAGAGAGAGAGAGAGAGAGAGAGAGAGAGAGAGAGAGAGAGAGAGAGAGAGAGAGAGATGTTCACCGTCAGTAATTTTCTCTAGTGCTGTCGAGTGACCTCCACCAGGCTGCAACCCACAACAGTTGACCCGCTCATGGGTACTTATTTACTGCTAAGTGAACAGTGGCATCAGGTGTAAGGTCCCCACTAGGCCAGGAGTGGCCGAACCTAAGACAGGTTATCTTGAAGTTATCTTGAGATGATTTCGGGGCTTTAGTGTCCCCGCGGCCCGGTCTTCGACCAGGCCTCCACCCCCAGGAAGCAGCCTGTGACAGCTGACTAACACCCAGGTACCTATTTTACTGCTAGGTAACAGGGGCATAGGGTGAAAGAAACTCTGCCCATCGTTTCTCGCCGGGGCCCGGGATCGCACCCGGGACCACAGGATCACGCTTCCAGTGTTCTGTCCGCTCAGCCACCGGCTCCCTAAGTGACTTAAGGAAAACATTGTTCAACGTCTTAAGAATTTGCCAGTCAGTCGAAACACGGCAAAAGATTGAAATGATTAAAGTCGGAAAGAAACATTGTAGACTAGCTAACAATAGATAATAGTTCGGGTAAGATACAACCATCTGTTACTGGTTCAGTAAGAGGGTTGTTGATTTGTGGAACCAATTGCCCCGTAACGTGGTGGAGGTGGGGTCCCTCGATTGTTTCAAGCGCGGGTTGGACATGTTTATGAATGGGATTGGGTGGTTATAGATAGGAGCTGCCTCGTATGGGCCAATAGGCCTTCTGCAGTTACCTTGTTCTTATGTTCTTATGTTCTTATGTTCTAAGATTCCTCTCCATTTGTTACGGTGTAACACTGTTGTGACACTGTTGTCACATCAACCAATTACGCTGGTCGTTATTGCTCGATTTCGTACGGATGATGAAATACGCGAATGACTGCCTAACGTGGCTCCGTGACCTGAACACAGCACAAGAGTCTAGGGCATGCAAGGCAACAGTAAAGGAACTGGCTGGCCGACAGCTCGACCTTTCAGAAATAGTGGCTGTGACAACTGATTTCTTGAACCAGCCAGACAGGTCAAGAAGGAGACCTTGTATATGTGTCAGGAAAATGTGTTGCACATCGAGTTGTAGGCATTTCATTTCTTCAAAGCACAGAGGCCTTGTATGCAAAAGGTGGTTTTAAGCGTGGCGTGGTGGAGGTGGGGTCCCTCGATTGTTTCAAGCGCGGGTTGGACAAGTATATGAGTGGGATTGGGTGGTTATAGATAGGAGCTGCCTCGTATGGGCCAATAAGCCTTCTGCAGTTACCTTTGTTCTTATGTTCTTATGAACTTGGAGACGAGATTGTTCAGGACGGACCGAAACGTCGTCGTCCCTTCACCTTCTAGTGTGTGGTCTGGTCAACATACTTTAGCCACGTTATTGTGACTCGTCGCCTGCATTTGGAGACGAGATGAAAATTGTAACCAAGAACGTTAATAATATTTCTGCGTGTGCTTAAAAATAAGTGAATTTGGTGCACACAGGAATACTCGTGTACAGCAATGTTTGTTGTCAGTCTATAAACGATCTATTGAGTATTTGGATGAAAATTCTTCTGCTTCTCAGACTTGGACAAATTTTCTTGTCGAGAATTTTCTCACGATGTGTGGAATTGAAAACTGACGTTTTTCTCAGATCTCTCGTCACATTTAAGTAACTTGAAACACCAGATTAAAAGGATTTGGCAAAACACTTAAAGATTTTGAATTCGAACTGAAAATTAATAAAACAAATTATGTCGACACTTAAATATTTTCTAAAAATAAAAAACACACGATAGACCTTGAAATTCAAGAGAAAAAACACATTCAAATGCAAATTTTTCGCATCACTGATTAAACTGCTGACAAATTTTCTCTAAGATTTTCTAAATTCAGGTCATCTGAAGAAACTGAAAAATTGATAGAGTGTGCAGAGAAACATTAGACAAAGTGAATTTGGAAATGTTACAGTAGATTGAAATGGATACTTTTGGGATGCAATTGATTTGCAAACCAGCTCAATTTGCAGGCAAAAAGTTGTAGACTTATGGGAGAAAACATTGAAAGAGTTAGCGACTGAATTAACGCAGAAAATGTCGGAAAATGCGATTCAGAAACTCTGGAATTCGTTGAAAATGTTGAAATTCGTTGAAACGTTGAAAATGTGATAAATCTTGCAATAGCAATATGAACCGTATTTTCATCGACATATTCATGCGAGTCATTCCCCAGTAGACTAACTGATGAGACTGGTGCCGCAAACGAGCCAATTCGAGGCTGGTATATACAATTCCATCGTTAGCGCGACAACGGAACTTTTACGCAGAGCAAAATAACCTTATTTTTCTTTGTTTCGTTTTGTCAATGTTTTTATCCCATGGAAACAAAACTTATATTTTCACGTTCACATTTCTAAGTTTTTTTTTATATGATAAAATACTGTTTATAAATCATTTTATTTTTCAACTATCTTGTTAAAAACATCAGTGTTAGTATTTGCTTATATATATATATATATATATATATATATATATATATATATATATATATATATATATATATATATATATATATATATATATATATATATATATATATATATATATATATATATATATGTTATACTTCTGTTAATATTAAAAAAATAAGTATAATCTTAAATAAGCAGTATATATAAAGACTTAAGACTTAAATAAGTCCTTTCCCTTAAAAAAAATTCATTATTATTAATTTTACTCAATGTGAATAAGTACCAACAAAAATAACACGTAGTTATTAACAACACAAACAAGTCCCTTAAGCAACATAATTTAAAACAACTGGAAACTGGTTGCTTAAACAAAGTTCTTTACAAAGACTTTCAAGCATTTAGCTCCCAACATACACAAATATGAACTAGTTAAATACAAGTCTTACAGTCTCCGTGGTGTAGTGGTAAGACACTCGCCTGGCGTTCCGCGAGCGGTATGTCATGGGTTCGTATCCTGGCCGGGGAGGATTTACTGGGCGCAATTCCTTAACTGTAGCCTCTGTTTAACGCAACAGTAAAATGTGTACTTGGATGAAAAAACGATTCTTCGCGGCAGGGGATCGTATTCCAGGGACCATAGGATTAAGGACTTGCCCGAAACGCTACGCGTACTAGTGGCTGTACATGAATGTAACAACTCTTGTATATATCTCAAAAAAAAAAAAAAAAAAAAAAAAAAAAGTTCCAATAAATAATAATTTGCCGCTCAAAATCCCCCAAAGTCACGAGATGGTAGTTTAGATTACTGCCAATTACGGCTGTGTCTTAAGACGGTCCCCCCCCCCCTTAAACTACCGACCTTCCTCAAGTTCCACCCCACCGCAGTTACCTAATTCCTGGGGTAACTATCTACTGCCAGGTGAACAGAGGCATCAGGTACAAGGCCATCTCCTAAATTTCCTCCTGATGCAACCCAACAAGAAAATGTCTATCTCCCAGACATCAATTTAATTCGCAAACCTCTCGCCCAACCTGCGAATCGAACTCGGGTCCCGTGAGTTGTGACCCGACGCAGGTCATCGCTGTGTCAAAGGTCAAGATAGCGGATCCAAACGAGATATAAACGTATGTGAGGTCATTGAGGTCGAGATAACAACGAGGTCATTTGGCGTCCATTACCATCAAAATACGAGAAAAACGAAAAACAAAGTGAATGCTTGAGAATCAGTGACTTTTGATGACTCAAAGAGAGAGAATGGGCGAGGCTGATGGAGTCAGGGCTGATGGAGTCAGGGCTGATGGGGGTCAGGGCTGATGGGGGTCAGGGCTGATGGGGGTCAGGGCTGATGGGGTCAGGGCTGATGGGGTCAGGGCTGATGGAGTCAGGGCTGATGGTGTCAGGGCTGATGGGGGTCAGGGCTGATGGGGGTCAGGGCTGATGGGGGTCAGGGGTGATGGGGTCAGGGCTGATGGAGTCAGGGCTGATGGAGTCAAGGCTGATGGGGGTCAGGGCTGATGGTGTCAGGGCTGATGGAGTCAGGGCTGATGGAGTCAGGGCTGATGGGGGTCAGGGCTGATGGGGGTCAGGGTTGATGGGGGTCAGGGCTGATGGGGTCAGGGCTGATGGGGTCAGGGCTGATGGTGTCAGGGCTGATGGAGTCAGGGCTGATGGGGTCAGGGCTGATGGAGTCAAGGCTGATGGGGGTCAGGGCTGATGGGGGTCAGGGCTGATGGGCGTCAGGGCTGATGGTGTCAGGGCTGATGGAGTCAAGGCTGATGGGGGTCAGGGCTGATGGGGGTCAGGGCTGATGGAGTCAAGGCTGATGGGGGTCAGGGCTGATGGGGTCAGGGCTGATGGAGTCAGGGCTGATGTGGGTCAGGGCTGATGGAGTCAGGGCTGATGGAGTCAAGGCTGATGGGGGTCAGGGCTGATGGTGTCAGGGCTGATGGAGTCAAGGCTGATTGGGGGTCAGGGCTGATGGGGTCAGGGCTGATGGAGTCAAGGCTGATGGGGGTCAGGGCTGATGGTGTCAGGGCTGACGGGATCAGGGCTAAGAGGGGTTCGAGGCAGAGAAACAAATCGCCGAAGAAACCCCAATAGGTAACTTGGGAGTGGCATTGAGAGTGGCATCACCCCCCCACATACCTGTAACAATACCCTCATACCCACACAACCTGCCACATACCCTGGGCATAGACGCCCCAGGCGCCGCCGGGGGTCGCCAAAATACGAAAGAAAAACACCGTTTGAACCCGGGAGAAAAACAACGGGTCAGTGTTTATTGCTCCCCGTCTCCTCCTCCTCCTCTTCAGCGCCGGCAGCCATGTTTGTTTACGTCTGCGCCGACCTCCCCCACCGCAGCTCCCGCGCGCGCAGGGAGGCACAGCAGAAGCAGGAAGGCCAAAAGCAGTCTAGCAGTACTCCAAAGTCCTCTCATATCAAGTCCGACTCCACAGTCCTCTCATATCAAGTCCGACTCCACAGTCCTCTCATGTCAAGTCCGACTCCACAGTCCTCTCATATCAAGTCCGACTCCACAGTCCTCTCATATCAAGTCCGACTCCACAGTCCTCTCATATCAAGTCCGACTCCACAGTCCTCTCATATCAAGTCCGACTCCACAGTCCTCTCATATCAAGTCCGACTCCACAGTCCTCTCATATCAAGTCCGACTCCACAGTCCTCTCATGTCAAGTCCGACTCCACAGTCCTCTCATATCAAGTCTGACTCCACAGTCCTCTCATATCAAGTCCGACTCCACAGTCCTCTCATATCAAGTCTGACTCCACAGTCCTCTCATATCAAGTCCGACTCCACAGTCCTCTCATATCAAGTCCGACTCCACAGTCCTCTCATATCAAGTCCGACTCCACAGTCCTCTCATATCAAGTCCGACTCCACAGTCCTCTCATATCAAGTCCGACTCCACAGTCCTCTCATATCAAGTCCGACTTCGAAGTCCTCTTATTCAAGTCCAACTCCCCCAAAATCAATCACGTTTATTCAACAATGTAAACTAAAAAAACACGAAAACAAACATCACAAACAAACTGTAAACTAAGTTTACAGTTTGTAAACCCCCCCCCCCCACCCCACCCCCACACCGACCAGAAATTCAACAACAGACCAATTAATGATTCTTGTAACCAGCGGATAATATCAGCCTAATGACCAATTAACGCAGTGAAACTACTCAATTCCCCCCCCCCCTCCTGTCCTCTCATCTAAAACGTCGTATTTATTACGGAGTCGCCCAAAAATCGTTAAAAATGCGACGCATTAGTAAAATATTGCCGTTTTCTATGCATCGGCCTACGATAGGGTTAGGGGGGTTGCTTAGGTTCGTACGTCTCTGGTTAGGCTAAACAGTTGCATTTTGTTACGGAGAAAATATTCATTTTGTTATAAATATTCAAAAGTGAACGAAATTTTGCGTAAAATGCACCAAAAATAGTATCGCAAAGTTTCATGAACGAGCTGATTGGTCATGGCTCCCATGACGTCACGGAAGGTATGAACCAACCAGCGGACATCTTGTGAGGGAAAGATCCAATCAGAGAATGTCGTGAGAGCAAAGACCCCAATCAAAGGCGTCATATGTGAACCAATCACTGGGGGTAACTGGGGCGCAAAGCACCAATCAGAGACGTCCATACTCCAATGATTTCAAGAAGTGTTGTTAATGCCGAGCTGTTGGTGCTTTGGAGAGGAGGTCGTACACACACAAACACACACACACACACACACACACACACACACACACACACACACACACACACACACACACACACACACACACACACACACACACACACACACACACACACACGCACTATTCAACACTGGTGGTACGCGAACAAGGGGACACAGATGGAAACTGGGTACCCAAATGAGCCACAGAGACATTAGAAGGAACTTTTTCAGTGTCAGAGTAGTTAACAGATGGAATGCATTAGGCAGTAATGTGGTGGAGGCTGACTCCATACACAGTTTCAAGTGTAGATATGATAGAGCCCAATAGGCTCAGGAACCTGTACACAAGTTGATTGACGGTTGAGAGGCGGAACCAAAGAGCCAAAGCTCAACCCCCGCAAGCACAATTAGGTGAGTACACACACACACACACACACACACTGGAGTGTAAAACAGGTGAGTCGTGAAGCCACAATCACAACCCCACAATGCGCCCCATCAATCAGAAAACCCCAAAGATCACAATCTGAAACTTTTCCCAAAACGTGGAATGCAGTGACCTTGTTAATATGGTCCAGAGTGTAATTAAGTAATTAGCGATGGCTGGTTCATTATCCCACGCCCCGGATAATTATAGGTCTTATAGAGGGGCGAAATCCAAATGATTTAATTAACTCTTTAGCAGATGCTAATTCTCCTTGCCGTTCATCGTGTCTGTGAACCACCTCGTTCAGGTCTCCGTGGGGGGGGGGGGGGGGAGTGTGAACAGCCTGAGGGGTCCTTCTGAAGAGCCTGAACAACCTAAAGACGTTGTTCAGGTTGTGCAAAAATAAACAGGTAGACTATATAACCTGTAGGACTGAGGACCAGTATTAATAGGGAAGGATAATTACGTTACCACTGTAATGGGGCTCTCACACCACACTGTCTTACTCTTGATATCACCATAGCCCCCAGAATCAACTACGGGCTCACCATAGCCCGTGCTACTTGGAACTTGGTTCCAGGTAGCGAATCTTTAACAACAACCCCCAGAATCATTGCCAGCAGACATTAAGATTATGGCTCTTGAAGGAAAAAAGAACCAGACTAATCCTCATCAGGTAGGTAATATTGCACAGATGCATATAGAAGCAAACTTGGCATCTGACAGCTTCACTTAACAGATGGATCAGTAGACCAGGACAAGAAACCGAAGCTGCAGTTAAGGCAGGAAACTGTAAATAGTTGGAGACTCTCAAATGGGTGTTCAACTTTATAAACAGAGATGTTCAAGCCATTCAAAAGGCTTTGGAACATGCTCTTGCTCAACACCGACAACATGTTATCATACATACAGATTCGAGAACTGCCACTGAAACCTTGCAACAAGAACACATACGTGATAACATCCATTTGATCACAAATGTCATATCACTCAACTTAGATTCAACAGAGCAGAACTTTCCGGTAGGTCTCCTGTTTCCAGTGACCTGTTATACACCATAGAGAGTGGCACACTTAGTGCTTCTGCACTTTCTTTTAGTATCCATGGTGATATCCTGTCAGGCCCAACAGCCTTTGTCTCATTCAGCTCCAACAGATTCCTTTTGACCTCATCACTGGTGAGGTCAAATTCCTCCAAGGTTGCTTGGTTTGCCACTTCTTCATTTAGTGCAAGGGGCTTCTCCTTGTTCTATTGTTAGGTAGTAACTGTTAGATAGTGTTAGATAGTGTTAGATAGTGTTAGATAGTGTTAGATAGTGTTAGGTGGTAAGTGTTAAGTCGGCATCACTACCATATATATTACCCTCGATGTTAATCGTAAATCAAAACCATATTTTCCACTAATCTTTCCTTGCATCTTTATCTTGATCCTGCGGTTTAATCCCTCTCTTTGCCTCTTATCTCATTATTCCTTTTTTATTTACATTTCTCCCTTCTACATGACGTAATTGGGAGAGAATTTGGAAATCAATTCGTGTCTGCCTTTTTTAATTGTTTTATTATCTGTGCTGTTTTTTAGCTTTTTTATCGTGTTTTATTTGGAAATTGAAGGAGTTATTAATTTCCTGGACTTTTCTTGTTTTTCTTGTGTGTGGTTTTTCAGCGTTTGTTTGTTTGGTGTTTGTATTTCTGTCTCTGTGTTACTTTGCTTTTCTTACCTCATTCTTGTAATGTTTTCTTTATCATCGTATACTTAGACTGACGCCTCATTTTTTCACTTCTCTTCCTACACACACACACATACACACACACACACACACACACACACACACACACTCTCACTCTCTCTCTCTCTCTCTCTCTCTCTCTCTCTCTCTCTCTCTCTCTCTCTCTCTCTCTCTCTCTGTCTCTGTCTCTGTCTCTGTCTCTGTCTCTGTCTCTCTCTCTCTCTCTGTCTCTGTCTATTTCTCTGTCTCTGTCTCTGTCTGTCTGTCTGTCTGTCTGTCTGTCTGTCTGTCTCTCTCTCTCTCTCTCTCTCTCTCTCTCTCTCTCTCTCTCTCTCTCTCTCTCTCTCTCTCTCTCTCTCTCTCTCTCTCTCTCTCTCTCTCTCTCTCCCATCAGGACCCAAACCATCAACACTTCTACTGGCTCTTGTCTACACTCCAGCGCCATTTCTCTAATTAATTTCCTCTGTTCCCATTCCATTCTTTCTTCTCTCCCTCTCGCTGTCATCCCCTCTCCTTCCTCCTCACATCTATCCCGCTTCCCTACCCCCCACCCTCACCCCCCTCCCAACTATCCATACTATTCATATTGGATGAAATATCATAACAATTGCAAAGATCAAATAAAAGTTATGAGGTGAAAGTTATGTAGCACACGGAACATGAGGACAGGACAGGCCTGGGATATGAGGACGGGATATAATCTGGGATATGAGGACGGGATATAATCTGGGATATGAGGGACAAAGGAAAGGATCTGTGCGCATACTCTTTGGGTCGTCGGGGATCGAACGCCGACCTGCTAGAAGCGAGGTGACCGCTATTCCGACCAGTCCAAGTACTTGGACACGCGGTATAGTTATGCATAAACAGGGCCAGCTGTCATCAAGCATTTACACAACCATTTACGAAACCTGTACATCTCTCCTCAATCATGGCGTCATTGTATAAATTAATGAAATAGTTGATGTACTTCGAAGCTTCTATATCAAAAGGGATGCATAGGTTTCGTAAGGTGCGTGAATGTTTAATAAATCCCGGGCCAGATCTCCCATAAGGACGCTTTTAATAAATCTTTATAAAAACGGTACTTTCTTAGATTACCCAACAGAGCCTTATACCGGGTGAGCATAAGGTCCACAAACTCGTATATCCTTATCCTGCCTCAAACGACCCCGAACCGTAACGACCTTACAGCTCCCCCCCCCCCCATACACCCTGCCAGCACGACCCTCCATAACGACCTAACCTAGAACAGTATAGTTACCTTGAGGTTACCTTGAGGTGCTTCCGGGGCTTAGCGTCCTCGCGGCCCGGTCGTCGACCAGGCCTCCTGGTTGCCGGACTGATCAACCCAATACCTTCACATAACCATCCCAAAGTCCACATAAACGATCACCGGTCCATAACGACCCAATCCAATACCTTAACGGCCCAATATGGCACTGGAGCGTCAAACAGAGCCCCAAGTTAGAGCACACGGACTTGTGATCCTGTGGTCCTGGGTTCGATCCCAGTCGCCGGCGAGAAACTATGGGCAGAGTTTCTTTCATCCTATGCCCCTGTTACCTAGCAGTAAAATAGGTACCTGGGTGTTAGTCAGCTGTCACGGGCTGCTTCCTGGGGGTGGAGGCCTGGTCGAGGACCGGGCCGCGGGGACACTAAAGCCCCGAAATCATCTCAAGATAATCTCAAGACACCACCATTAAGGCAGCGTCTGGGATCCTCTTGGACGTAGGTTCGAACCCTCGTCACGGCTCTTGTGGATTTGTTACACCATCATAGCCTCTCCAATGCTCCCTACATAACGATCCCAACATGGAGCATAATAGAGCCCCAAGTTAGAGCACACCAACAGAGCCTCCTCTACCCCCCCCCCCATCCAATAAAGGCCTGTAGTAAAGGTCAAAATCACAAAAAAAAACATGGGCCAACAAAGGTCAACAACATAGCTCTATAATGACTCTACGCCGTAAAGGCTTCCCAGCCAATATTGATTTTTAGCTGTTCCCCTGTCCCCCTCCATTCCTCCTTTCTCCTCCACTTTCCCATCTCACACCTCTTTCCCATCTCACTCATCTTTCCCATCTCACACCTCTTTCCCATCTCACTCATCTTTCTTCCGTCCCTCTCCCTTTCGTCTAACTCTCACCTTTAGCCCTCCCCTCTCTCTCTCTCTCTCTCTCTCTCTCTCTCTCTCTCTCTCTCTCTCTCTCTCTCTCTCTCTCTCTCTCTCTCTCTCTCTCTCTCTCTCTCTCTCGAAGTCTCCATAATCCTAGAGCCAGCCTACCCTTCCCATAATCCTAGAGCCAGCCTACCCTTCCCATAATCCTAGAGCCAACCTACCCTTCCATCAGCCTGGTGTAACCCTATCTCGCTACTCTATAGAGCTACTCCAATCTCTTCCACACACCTATAGGAGGAAGGGTTGGTCTATCTGTTCTCTCACTCCCTCCCTCCTTCTCCCTCACACCTCTCCCACTCTCCCTCACTCTCCTCCCTCTCCCTCATCCTTCCATTTATTTGCATACAAAATCCCTCCCCCTGAAACTCTTAGATAACTTGAGTATATATATTTTCTTATCTCTTGTGCTGCCAATGTCTTCCTATTTACTGCTGTTCTTATCCCTCCCTTTCTTTGTCTCTCTTTCTCCCTTCTTTGTTTTTATTCCGTCTCTTAATCTTTGCCACCTTACCCTCCCTCTCTTATGCGCCTATAAGTTATACTATTCCATCTTCCATTCTCTTCTCTGTTCCTTTCATTAAAACTCTCCTTTCCTCTCCCACTCTATTCTCATGACCAAAGCTCCCCTTCCATCTTTATCACCATAACCAAAGCTCCCTTCCCATCTTTATCCCCATAACCAAAGCTCCCTTTCCCATCTTTATCACCATAACCAAGGCTCCCTTTCCCATCTTTATCACCATAACCAAAGCTCCCTTCCCATCTTTATCACCATAACCAAGGCTCCCTTTCCCATCTTTATCACCATAACCAAGGCTCCCTTTCCCATCTTTATCACCATAACCAAAGCTCCCTTTCCCATCTTTATCACCATAACCAAAGCTCCCTTCCCATCTTTATCCTCAACCACCTCTCCATTATTTTCGATCGCGTGGGATCGATACTATGACAACCCATCACGCGGGTTGTGGGGTAAGGGAGATGAGGGGTGTGAGGTAATATAAAGGGAGGGAGAGAAGGTAAATAGGGGAGGGAGGGAGGGTAGGTAGATAGAAGGGAGGTAAGGAGGGTGTGAGAGATAAGGGTGCAGTGGAGGAGAAGATAGAGGGCCAGAGAGGGGAAATGAATAGGGTTGAGTAAGAGGGAAGGAGAGAGAGAGAGAGAGAGAGAGAGAGAGAGAGAGAGAGAGAGAGAGAGAGAGAGAGAGAGAGAGAGAGAGAGAGAGAGAGAGAGAGAGAGAGAGAGAGAGAGAGAAAGGGAATGAGATTGATCAAAATAATTGCCAATTAACGTTTCATGACCTGAAATATCTCATATAACGGGATTCGAATCCCCTAGACAACACTAGTCAAAAGGTCTTCACTGAACCCACACCTATCAGCTGATTCACATACGAGAAGAAGTGGAATAAGGAATAAGAAAGAGAAATAAGGAGCAAGGAAGAGGCAGGTATCACCATAGATACGAACAGGAAGGAACTGGTTTCTGGGAGAGGGAAGTGGAGCAGTAATGGACAGAAGGTGGATGACAGGGCATGGATGGCAAGAGGTGGATGACAGGGCATGGATGGCAAGAGGTGGATGACAGGGCGTGGATGGCAAGAGGTGGATGACAGGGCATGGATGGCAAGAGGTGGATGACAGGGCGTGGATGGCAAGAGGTGGATGACAGGGCATGGATGGCAAGAGGTGGATGACAGGGCGTGGATGGCAAGAGGTGGATGACAGGGCATGGATGGCAAGAGGTGGATGACAGGGCATGGATGGCAAGAGGTGGATGACAGGGCGTGGATGGCAAGAGGTGGATGACAGGGCGTGGATGGCAAGAGGTGGATAGCATAGTGAGGTTGGCAAGACGTGGATGACTTGATGCGGATGACAGGACGAGAATAGCCGACTTACTACCATATCCACATCCACTCGCCATCCATCCAACCACTTTTGCCTATCACCAACTATAAAATCCACCATCATCCATCAGCAGTTTAGCCTTCCATCCATCACCCTATCGGCCCATCTCTACCTACCTGCACCGCCTCTCTCTTCATCCATCAAACGAATCACCCACCACTATAGCCACCACCATCACCCCCCCCCCTACCACCATCACTACCACCATCACCCCCCCCCTACCACCATCACTACCACCATCACCCTCCCATCCCCCATAAATCTCGCTAAGCCTCGCGTCCGTCCTCCGTTCCCTGGAAGACTGTCAATAAAACTGAGCAGAAATGACGACCATAAGGTTCAAAATAAAGCACAAACAACCCAACTTCAACCATTTGTTATTATAAAGACTCAACGCTAACTACCATCGCCACACTCCTAGTTATCCAAACAATCTAGTTTGGACAACTAGATTGTTCAGTTCAGTTCAAAAGTTCAGAGTGAACTTTTTGACCTGAGTCTAGCCAAAGGTCCGTTCACAGGGATTACTGCTTATGTGACGAAGCAGGATTACTACAGTCCCATTTTGTTCATAATTCCTGAATTTAGAGAAAATCAGTGTTATTATTCAATATTGTATTTAATAATTAACCTTGTCAAGTGCCTATGTGATTTTACATCCTTTGAGAATAAAGATTCAGTCCCTAATGTGGGACTGCATAGGAGTTGATAGTTAGAGATTTGATAGTTAGTCGTGTTAATTTAATGGTTTGATGGCAATCAGTGAGGTTAACACAGCTAGTAGGCTTGGGTAGCTGCTTGGGTAACTGCTTGGGTAGCTGCTTGGGTAACTGCTTGGTAACTGCTTGGGTAACTGCTTGGGTAGTTAGCTGTTAAAGGAGCAGTGTTTGCTCTGGATGAGGCTGGAGTGACAATGTCAAATATAGATTCTGTTCTTAAAAGATTTCCTCCTATTTTTGCACCTGCAAGATAACGTAAGATTTTAAGGGTTGACGAATGTTAATCTTCTTGTTTGATAAGCTGTTCACTTGAGACAGTTAAGGAAATCCCAGCTGTGTCTGGGTACAAGTGACAGGATGAACAACCCAGCGGGTTTTCTTCCAATTGGGGAGTGTTGTACATGCTGCAATGATGGTGTGTCCACTCACAGGATGAGTGGCGCTGCCCAATACTGTCACTATGGCGGTGTGTCCACTCACAGGATGAGTGGCGCTGCCCAATACTGTCACTATGGCGGTGTGTCCACTCACAGGATGAGTGGCGCTGCCCAATACTGTCACTATGGCGGTGTGTCCACTCACAGGATGAGTGGCGCTGCCCAATACTGTCACTATGGCGGTGTGTCCACTCACAGGATGAGTGGCTCTGTCCAATACTGTCACTATGGCGGTGTGTCCACTCACAGGATGAGTGGCGCTGCCCAATACTGTCACTATGGCGGTGTGTCCACTCACAGGATGAGTGTCGCTACCCAATACTGTCACTATGGCGGTGTGTTCACTCACAGGATGAGTGGCGCTGCCCAATACTGTCACTATGGCGGTGTGTTCACTCACAGGATGAGTGGCGCTGCCCAATACTGTCACTATGGCGGTGTGTCCACTCACAGGATGAGTGGCGCTGCCCAATACTGTCACTATGGCGGTGTGTCCACTCACAGGATGAGTGGCGCTGCCCAATACTGTCACTATGGCGGTGTGTCCACTCACAGGATGAGTGGCGCTGCCCAATACTGTCACTATGGCGGTGTGTCCACTCACAGGATGAGTGTCGCTACCCAATACTGTCACTATGGCGGTGTGTTCACTCACAGGATGAGTGGCGCTGCCCAATACTGTCACTATGGCGGTGTGTCCACTCACAGGATGAGTGGCGCTGCCCAATACTGTCACTATGGCGGTGTGTCCACTCACAGGATGAGTGGCGCTGCCCAATACTGTCACTATGGCGGTGTGTCCACTCACAGGATGAGTGGCGCTGCCCAATACTGTCACTATGGCGGTGTGTCCACTCACAGGATGAGTGGCGCTGCCCAATACTGTCACTATGGCGGTGTGTCCACTCACAGGATGAGTGGCGCTGCCCAATACTGTCACTATGGCGGTGTGTCCACTCACAGGATGAGTAGCGCTGCCCAATACTGTCACAATGGCGGTGTGTCCACTCACAGGATGAGTGGCGCTGCCCAATACTGTCACTATGGCGGTGTGTCCACTCACAGGATGAGTGTCGCTACCCAATACTGTCACTATGGCGGTGTGTTCACTCACAGGATGAGTGGCGCTGCCCAATACTGTCACTATGGCGGTGTGTCCACTCACAGGATGAGTGGCGCTGCCCAATACTGTCACTATGGCGGTGTGTCCACTCACAGGATGAGTGGCGCTGCCCAATACTGTCACTATGGCGGTGTGTCCACTCACAGGATGAGTGACGCTGCCCAATACTGTCACTATGGCGGTGTGTCCACTCACAGGATGAGTGGCGCTGCCCAATACTGTCACTATGGCGGTGTGTCCACTCACAGGATGAGTGGCGCTGCCCAATACTGTCACTATGGCGGTGTGTCCACTCACAGGATGAGTGGCGCTGCCCAATACTGTCACTATGGCGGTGTGTCCAC
Organism: Procambarus clarkii; assembly: GCF_040958095.1. Classification (NCBI taxonomy): domain Eukaryota; kingdom Metazoa; phylum Arthropoda; class Malacostraca; order Decapoda; family Cambaridae; genus Procambarus; species Procambarus clarkii. The sequence continues at coordinate 19,341,283 of NC_091229.1, forward strand.
TCACAGGATGAGTGGCGCTGCCCAATACTGTCACTATGGCGGTGTGTCCACTCACAGGATGAGTGGCGCTGCCCAATACTGTCACTATGGCGGTGTGTCCACTCACAGGATGAGTGGCGCTGCCCAATACTGTCACTATGGCGGTGTGTCCACTCACAGGATGAGTGGCGCTGCCCAATAAACTCGCCCCACGGAGCAAAATTAAAAAAAAATCAACTTCATAGAAAGAACACCCATAACATCAGCTGGAGTGTGTAGACATGTTAAGGTAAAGTGTGTTTGAGTTCAAGTACGAGTTAGTTTCCCATCATTGCCTCAAGGTTCAGGAACATTAGATAAGATTACATTTCATTGTGTCAATAAACGAATTTAATTATTTTAGGGTGTTATCTTGAGGTTATCTTGAGATGATTTCGGGGCTTTAGTGTCCCCCGACACTAAACAATTGATTGTTTAATCAATTCCCTCCACCAACTATTATTTTCTGAATCCACAATCCTGTATTTTGTGTTGTAAGTTTCCAGGTGGGCCTGCAAGCACTCTCATATATTAAATATATTCACCATGGTTTGGTTTAAGCAGCACTTGTGGCTTCCTGTGGTTCTTTCTCCCTACGCTTCCTCCTCGCTGCTGCCGCCCTCATTCTCTCATCCCTTGTCATATCCCTTTACAGGAATACTTTTTTGAACTTCGGTACATTTGCTTGTCCGCTCTTCCTTGTAACGTAGACACTATCCCCCCTTTTTCATTTAATTTGGGAGGAAGGGAATTATCAAAGGAAAGCACCAAGCCATCATGAACATATAGCACTTGGAAGGGGGTCAGAATAAGGATTTGGGATGAGACGGGGGAAATAGGAATGGTTAATGATTAATCAAGAATTAGTCAATTCTTGATTATACCGCGATTGACTGGCTCTCATCCCCACAATCACTTAGCTTAATTATATACAGGTATTAGGGAAGGTGATGGCAGTGAAATGAATACTGTAACTGGTAATAGTAGTGTTTGTTTCCTTGTACCCAGTGGTACTTGGGGATCGAACACCCCGGTATTACAAGGCATCACTGGACTAAGGTTACAGTAAGGAACAACGGTGAACAACGTAACCGTTAACTAACGAGTTAGTCAAGACATAGAGCAGAGAGGTGTTAGTCTGGGGGTTCGTTAGAGTCTAACTACCATCTCTCCCTCTTAATTGCGTCTATCATCCCCATCCTCTGCTTCACTAACAACCTTCACTTCAATGAAAACCTTTGCCTCAGAGACAACCTTTGCTCCACTAACAACCTTTGCTCCACTAACAACCTTCGCTCCACTAACAACCTTTGCTCCACTAACAACCTTTGCTCCACTAACAACCTTTGCTCCACTAACAACCTCGCCTCCCAAACAACAAAGGTCACCCCAGACCAAACGATACACCTGAACACACTATTAACCTGCTCTTCGAGCAAATCCTCCAGAACACAGGAATTAAATCTTTGCGGGGCCGGAGTTCGATCCCCAATGGTCCAAGCGGATGAGCAGCGTCACCTCATTCCGTCCCCAAGTTCCAGCGCCTTGTCTTAGCACATCCTCATAATTACCCTCCTCCTCATCTTCCTTCCAAGGCTGACCTCACAAACACCTTCCCCCCGAACTCACTCACTCAAACCGAACGCTTACTCACTAAGCCTCATAACACATCTCCTCATATCCCCTCATCCCCGCCAATGAAACGCCTTATAGTCCCTCTTCCTTTATATACTGTTCCTCTATTCTGGTTTCTCCGTTCTCCCTCTCACAATTTCCTCTCCCTCCCACTCTCTCCCCTCCTAGCTCATGCCATGTTTTGGTAGAGAAAGGAAAACTTGTATGACATTTAATTAAACTTTTATGGAAAGCTGTGCGGAGTTATTTAATATTTAGCCAGTAAATTTTAGTATTAAAAGAGAGAGAGAGAGAGAGAGAGAGAGAGAGAGAGAGAGAAAGAGAGAAAGAGAGAGATATGGGTCGAAAATTTCTCTCCTTTTTGTTTCAATCTTCACTAATTAGCAACTTCCTGCCCGTGAGGAGCCGCCACCGTAGGCATAAAAATGTGGGCACGGACGGAAATTAAGTCAGAGGGGAAAAGTGAGAGTTGGGGGTCGAGTGTGGTGCGTGTGTTGGCTGGGACGAACACATCTCCCAAGCAGTCCATCCAGCTATGGACTGGTCGACGGTACAGGCACAGTTTTGTATCTTACAGGGACGGCGTTCGAGCCACGGTGGTCCATGTGATTGGGCAGTGTTCCTTCACTCCATTCTCATATCCCAATTCTTCCTGCTCTTGCCCCAGTTCCATTTCCTCTTATCCCAGCTCAATTTCCTCTTATCCCAGCTCCATTTCCTCTTATCCCAGCTCCATTTCCTCTTATCTCAGCTCCATTTCCTCTTATCTCAGCTCCATTTCCTCTTATCCCAGCTCCATTTCCTCTTATCCCAGCTCCATTTCCTCTTATCCCCGCTCTATTTCCTCTTATCCCAGTTCCATTTCCTCTTATATAAGTTCCATTTCCTCTTATCCCAGCTCCATTTCCTCTTATCCGAGCTCCATTTCCTCTTATCCCAGCTCCATTTCCTCTTATCCCAGCTCCATTTCCTCTTATCCGAGCTCCATTTCCTCTTATCCCAGCTCCATTTCCGCTTATCGCAGCTCCTAGAAGTATATAATCACTGGCTTAGCGCTTTCTCCTAGTTACAGCCCCGCTCCTGTGCCAGGTAAGTCCACTACGGGCTCACCATAGCCCGTGCTACTAGGAACTTGCTCCGAGTAGCTGAATCTTAAACAACGACACCTTTCTCCTCATAATTACCTTGCAGGTAAGTTACCTTGCAGGTAAGATAATTTAAGACATACACGCTACGATATACACTTGAGAGGTGTATTCAGTTTCTTAGTGTATACGCGGTGTCCCTACCAACCGGGCTGTAGTGGATATGTGGGCCTGCGGGCCGCTTCAAGCAACAGCCTGGTGGACCAAGCTCTCACTAGTCGAGCCTGGCCTCAGGCCGGGCGCGGGGAGTAGAACAACTCTTGAAACCCTCTTCAGGTATGCTCCAGGTAATACACTTTAGTCCTGAGCTAAAGAGTATTTTACTGGTAGTTAGTGAGCTTAATTAGCCTAGATCTAGACTTAGTTATTAGACCTTAATAACTCTCGTGATTAGTCGGTCCTAATCACAGCATTAGACTAAGCTCTTGGGCCCCGGCTGTTCGCTTTCAGGGCCAGGGTTCAGCAAGCATTTACGAGTCCGCTTACGAAACCTATGCATCTTTATCAATCATTTCTTTTATATTTATTAAACAGGGGGCCTGACTGCTGAGTGGACAGTGCTCGGAGTTCGTAGTCCTAAGGTACCGGGTTCGATCCCCGGTGGAGGCGGAAACAAATAGGCAGAGTTTCTTTCACCCTGATTCAACTGTTCGCATAGCAGTAACTAAATACCTGGGAGTTAGACAGCTGCTACGGGCTGCTTCCTGGGGGTGTGTAACAAAATTTGGGCCTGGTCGAGGACCGGGCCGCGGGGACGCTAAACCCCAAAATCATCTCAAGATAACCAAACACGCAGCCAAACTGCCCCTCACTGCACGACCACACACGCAGCCAAACTGCCCCTCACTGCACGACCACACACGCAGCCAAACTGCCCCTCACTGGACGACCACACACGCAGCCAAACTGCCCCTCACTGCACGACCACACACGCAGCCAAACTGCCCCTCACTGGACGACCAAACACAGCCAACTGCCCCTCACTGGACGACCAAACACAGACAAACTGCCCCTCACTGCACGACCAAACACAGCCAAACTGCCCCTCACTGGACGACCACACACAGCCAAACTGCCCCTCACTGGACGACCACACACAGCCAAACTGCCCCTCACTGGACGACCACACACAGCCAAACTGCCCCTCACTGGACGACCACACACACAGCCAAACTACCCCCTCACTGGACGACCACACACACACCCAAACTACCCCCTCACTGGACGACCAAACACACCCAAACTGCCCCTCACTGGACGACCAAACACAGCCAAACTGCCCCTCACTGGACGACCAAACACAGACAAACTGCCCCTCACTGCACGACCAAACACAGCCAAACTGCCCCTCACTGGACGACCACACACAGCCAAACTGCCCCTCACTGGACGACCACACACAGCCAAACTGCCCCTCACTGGACGACCACACACAGCCAAACTGCCCCTCACTGGACGACCACACACAGCCAAACTGCCCCTCACTGGACGACCACACACAGCCAAACTGCCCCTCACTGCACGACCAAACACAGCCAAACTGCCCCTCACTGGACGACCACACACACAGCCAAACTGCCCCTCACTGCACGACCAAACACAGCCAAACTGCCCCTCACTGGACGACCACACACAGCCAAACTGCCCCTCACTGGACGACCACACACACAGCCAAACTGCCCCTCACTGGACGACTACACACAGCCAAACTGCCCCTCACTGGACGACCACACACACAGCCAAACTGCCCCTCACTGCACGACCAAACACACGGCCAAACTGCCCCTCACTGGACGACCAAACACACCCAAACTACCCCCTCACTGGACGACCAAACACAGCCAAACTGCCCCTCACTGGACGACCACACACACAGCCAAACTGCCCCTTACTGGACGACCAAACACAGCCAAACTGCCCCTCACTGGACGACCACACACACAGCCAAACTGCCCCTCACTGGACGACCAAACACACCCAAACTGCCCCTCACTGGACGACCAAACACACCCAAACTGCCCCTCACTGGACGACCACACACACAGCCAAACTGCCCCTCACTGGACGACCAAACACACGGCCAAACTGCCCCTCACTGCACGACCAAACACACCCAAACTGCCCCTCACTGCACGACCACACACACACAGCCACCCACTCCACAAAACACCAAAGACAGTATAAGATCTTACCACTGGCCCAGTGCCAAGATCCAACAAAGCCCATTAATCCTCAAGTCTACAGAGACCTCTCAAGTTGAACATGTTCACACCATAGTTCAGATTTGTGAACTCAAATATGGATACATATCTCTAAATATGTGTTTATGCACATAAGTGCTTCTTTGTGTGTGTTGGTATCTGCGCTTGTGCAAGCATGAGAGAGGGAGGAAGGGAAGGAGAGAGAGGGAGGGAGAGAGTGGGAGGGAGAGAGAGGGAGGGGAAAAAAACAGACATGTGGGTGGGAAGGAACGTTAGAATGACCATGGAAAGAATAGTGAGAGTGGTTGTGTCAGAGTAAAGAACGATAGATTTATAACAGACAAAGGCGACCCCAAACTCTTCCCCACAACCTGGTGTATTTATATACACCGGTGTGTACCTGGTGATGATACTTACATATACACATACTTACATATGCATATGGGCCTGGGGGGCCAGGGGGACCGACACGTTTGGGCCCCCCAAAAGTGTTGGTGCCCACAGAATGAAAATCTGTCATTAGAACACACGTTTCGCATACACGAACAGTTGATTAAACTCTATGGACTCGACAGCCACTATTTCATCTCCTCCGATATCATCGAGATGGCAATAGGAGCCGACCCGCCTTAAAGGGGGGATCGGCCATGGGTAGACAATAGATAGACATTGTCGATGAATAGAAAACCCAACAAAGGAACAAATAGACATTCTATTTCAAAGATATGAACATATGTGAACGTTCACATAACGTAATGTAATGAACTAGAAGAAGCTGGGGAGCCGGTCGGCCGAGCGGACAGCACACTGGACCTGTGATCCTGTGGTCCCGGGTTCGATCCCGGGCGCCGGCGAGAAACAATAGGCAGAGTTTCTTTCACCCTATGCCCCTGTTATCTAGCAGTAAAATAGGTACCTGGGTGTTAGTCAGCTGTCACGGGCTGCTTCCTGGGGATAGAGGCCTGGTCGAGGACCGGGCCGCGGGGACACTAAAGCCCTGAAATCATCTCAAGATAACCTCAAGATATAACTAGTTGCAACATATTGCAATATAAAGATATAAATAAAGATATAAATAATCTTTTGTCTATAAAGATATATATAAATTTAAGGACATTTTTATCTATTGATACATAAAGATATCTATAAAAGTGCATTGATGGTTAAGACTTATCTTGAGGTTATCTTGAGATGATTTCGGGGCTTAGCGTCCCCGCGGCCCGGTTCTTGACCAAGCCTCCTGTTTGTTACACATCCCCCAGGAAGCAGCCCGTAGCAGCTGTCTAACTCCCAGGTACCTATTTACTGCTAGCTGAACAGAGACATCAAGGTAAACTAAACTCAAGCCATTTGTTTCCGCCTCCACCGGGGATCGAACCCGGAACCTAAGGACTACGAATCCCGAGCGCTGTCCACTCAGCCGTCAGGCCCCCTTGTACGTCCTTACAAGTGAATGGGTGCCTGCAGATACAGGCTTATACCTCAACGTACGGACACAAGTGCTTGTAGTTACTTTTTTCTACATAATTAAATAACGATTTGCGAACTAGTGGTTTTATTAAATATATTTATGATGTAAAAACTATTCAACCACTGTTCTTTTTTGTATTTTTACAATTATAATTATGCAAACATATATCTCTCTCTCTCTCTCTCTCTCTCTCTCTCTCTCTCTCTCTCTCTCTCTCTCTCTCTCTCTCTCTCTCTCTCTCTCTCTCTCTCTCTCTCTCTCTCTTTGTCTCTCTCTCTCTCTCTCTCTCTCTCTCTCTCTCTCTCTCTCTCTCTCTCTCTCTCTCTCTCTCTCTCTCTCTCTCTCTGTCTCTCTCCCCCCCCCCCTCTCTCTCTCTCTCTCTCTCTCTCTCTCTCTCTCTCTCTCTCACCAATTATTATACCAACTATCTCACTCGTAGGACTGAAGTTCCTAATTGCAACGGAGATTCCTCTGTCAACGAAGACATTTGAGTTAAAAAAAAGTCGTCTGAATTCAGGACAATTTTCCCTTTAAAATAATAAAAATTGGGCAAAATAATTGTCCAATCGAAGCAACCTATTTACCACATTCTCTCACTCCCTCACAACCGACGAATGGGCATTATCGGTAATGGGTTTAGAAAATGTTCATTTCACAGCCAATTTGAGTAAAATTGGCCAGTTTAGCAATTACAAAACAGTGCACTACGCTTGTGCACAGTGATTTTGTCATTATATTATTATATATAATGACAAAATTCATATATAATGACAAAATATATATAATGAAAAAATTATGTATTTTCTATATTTACTTAAAATTACATCCCAATTTTCTCTCTGTTCCACCATATCATTAAACAAATTGAGTTTTTAATCACGCCAATTTGGGATTAAATTGGTCATTTTCTTGTATATCATGTTAGTTATTTGTTAAATTAAAAATATCTGTTCTTAGGTCATAACAGGTGTTCGTAGATGGGCAGATGTTTGTAACATATAGAGAACTTCAGAGACACATGCAGGTGTTGACTGGTGTGTGTGAGTATACCAAGACCAGGAGTCATCAACCCCCTTACGAAACCTGTACATCTTTCTTCCATCATGGTAGCTTTGATCAAGTTCGAAATAATTAACAACCTGTAAAGTAAACTTTACAATCTTGGGTTGTAAAGTTTCAATGCAATCTTGGGTTGTAAAGTTTCAATGCAATCTTGGGTTGTAAAGTTTCAATGCAATCTTGGGTTGTAAAGTTTCCAGGCTCGTCAACTGTGTAAAAATGTAAACAAAGCCGCCATGATTACTGAGAGAGACGAACAGTTTCGTAAATGCTTGATGAATATGGTCTGGTCCCGGGGACAGAGGACCTGGTATATAAGGACAGGAACTAACTAACTAACTAACTATCGGGGGGAAAGCGCCAAGCCATCACGACTATATAGCACTTGGAAGGGGGTCAAGATAAGGATTTGGGTCGGGGGGAAGGGAGGGAATGGTGCCCAACCACTTGGACGGTCGGGAATTGAACGCCGACCTGCATGAAGCGAGACCGTCGCTCTACCGTCCAGCCCAAGTGGTTGGCATAAGGACAGGAAAACATCACACCAAGCTGGTAAAACAGAGACTTGAGATGGGACATGACAGTAACATTAAAGATGCAAAGATCAAGAGATGAGGTTGATAAGAATCGGTTGTTTGATAGCACTCAAAGAATCATAGAGGAACACAAGCGAACTCTAAACCACCGAATGAGTCAAGGGATGTGAGGAACAGGTCCTCATAGCGAGGGTAACGATCCTCTACTCACACCAGTAGACGAACTAGTGGATAAACAGGGATAGGAATCGAGCCCACGAGCTGGAACCCAACTCTCACACAAACTAGGTGAGTATATTAACCCTTGACATTAATTAACACACTTAACTGCAATTATCGCCTGAATGGCCAACCACAAAACACTCAGCTTCCCCAGAGGACGGAATCTCCCATCAGAGTCTCCCATCACACCTGATTAACAGCCAAAGTTGGGCAGCGATAGTTTCCATAGAGAGATATTTGGTGTTGAATGGGGCCGTTTGCTTGCTAATTGGACGAGGGTTGGCCCTCAGTATGCTGAGGTTAGGAAACAACTTTATTTACATTTTGGAACAGTTAAATTTTGTCTCTATTATCTAACACAGCTTCAGGTTTTAAGAGTAAGGATTGATCTATCTGTCTGTCTGTCTGTATGTCTGTCTGTCAATACTTGTTCTTAAAAACCTCAATTTTTGTTTTAGGGACAAAAATTTACTGTTCCAAATGTTCTATCTGTCTGTCTGTCTGTCTGTCTGTCTGTCTGTCTGTCTGTCTGTCTGTCTGTCTGTCTGTCTGTCTGCTCGCTCACTATCGTTTTTTCTCTTGATTTATTTTTATTTTCCCTTTTATTATTTCCATTTTTTATTTGCATTCTTTTATTTTATGTATAAATGTATAAACACATATTACTTGAGGCTTTTACTTATAAAAGTATGACCAATCAGAGTAGCAATAAGTATCCTCAGTCCACATGAGACTAACCAACAAAAAAAAAGCCAACAAAAGCATGACCTTAAGCACAAACACAACATACACAACAGGGGCAAAAGAGCAGAGGGGACCAAGAGCTACAGACTAACCCCCTGACTCCCCGGTAGTCACCAATAGGCAAGCACTATTAAACAGGGGCAAAATATAACTAAAGTAACCTTTTTAGTTACACCGCTCCTGTGCCAGGTAAGTCCACTACGGGGTCACCATAGCCCGTGCTACTTGAAACTTTTCCTTTCCAGTAGATGAATCTTAAGCAACAACTAGAGGTAAGACAAGAAGGGTAGTCTAGAGAGGGGAGGTCCCTCGTCCCTGGAGAGGCAACCCCTCCTCTAGAGCCCCTCTAGAGCCCCTCTAGAGCCCCTTAGAGCACATGTAGGTAAATATGTATCATATAAATATATAGGGCGAGTTGGTGGTGAGGTGATGATGCTTTCCTGTGACATGTGTTGGGGGAGAGAGGGGAGAAAGGGGGAGAGATGAGGGAGGAATGGGAGGGTAGAGGTGAGAGGAGATGGGAGAGGGTAGTAAAGGAGGCGATGGATAGAAGTGAGAGGGGAGAAGCGAGAGAGGGTAGTGAGAGGTGAAAGAGGAAAAGGAAGAAGAGAAGGTAGAGGTGATTGAAGAGAGGGAAGATGAGAGAGAGAGAGAGAGAGAGAGAGAGAGAGAGAGAGAGAGAGAGAGAGAGAGAGAGAGAGAGAGAGAGAGAGAGAGAGAGAGAGAGAGAGAGAGAGAGAGAGAGAGAAAATAGAAGAGAGGTTAGGAGAAAGATGAGGGGAGAGGTGAGAGGGGAGAAGGTAGAAGTGAGAAAGGATAGTGAGATGGGAAAGATGAGAGGAAAGAGCGGAGCGAAATGTGAGAGTAGAGGAAGCGAGGTGAGAAAACAAAAAAAAAATATCAGAAGCCATGTGAGAAGTGACAGAGAGAGAGAAAAAAAGTGAGAAGAGGAAAGAGAGCAAAAAAGGAGAAAGAGACACAAATAAAAGAGCTAAAAGTGCAGCCAACCGGAAGGGAGGCTGCACTTTTACCGGAAGAGAGCTCTTGAGAGTGACACGCAGCTGACAGGTGTGGCACAGAAATGGGGTTTGTATTGTCCAAACAATCATTTCACCCCACAGGTGATGGGCAGCGAGAACTACCCATCGAAACTGGAAAGAGTGGACACGCAGGGCGAGAAATGGGGAAATAGGGAAATGGGGAAACAGGGAAATGGGGAAATAGGGAAATGGGGAAATAGGGAAATGGGGAAATAGGAAAATGGGGAAATAGGGAAATAGGGAAATGGGGAAACAGGGAAATGGGGAAATAGGGAAATGGGGAAATGCATCTAGCAGGGCAAAAAATACCCTTGCCTATGGACCCACTTGGGGAAGGAGGGAGGGGTGGGGGGGGGGGAGGCAAAGCGCCCCCCCTACCTACTATTCTATTAAAATCTATTATTTCTATTAATCTAATCAATCTATTAAAATAATACAAGATTCACTGACTCTTGTACAGACAAGATCTTCCTTCTTTCTTTCTTCTTCCAAAGAACTAGATAGAAGGAGCCTGGAACCTCTCACCCTCCCTCTATTGATAACCTTCCATCCCCCTACACAAGAGCAAGGACCGGGATTTATCAACCAATTACGAAACCTGTATATCTTTCCTCAATCATGGCGGCTTTATTTACATTTACTAAGGTCATTCTTGTTATAAACAGCTTCGTAGTTTTTTTTCTCAGAGGTCATGAAACCGGGTTTTATAAATGTCAACAAAGCTTTCGTCAAATGATTGACGAAAGATGTACAGGTTTCGCAAATGCCAGAAGATCTTTTCCCTCCTGCTTCCTATCCGCTCCCTCTCACCTGGTAACTGAAGCTGCAGTTCCCTCCCCTCTCTCCCTCCCTCTCTCCCTCCCCCCTCCCTCCATCCCACTAGGGGAAGGGGGTGGGGGGGGGGGGGGTGGATAAAGCCAGGGCTGTCAACTTGTCCATCGATTCAGAATGACGTGACGAGTGGAGCGCGACCTTTCCCATTAATACCATCCCTTCAACTTTCCCATCAGCACCAACACCCCTTCCCTCTCCCTTATATCTTGCCCATCGCCCTTCCCTTTTACCTTTGCCTATCAACTTCCCCATCAACTCCTACTCCCTACTCAGGCCCAGAGCACATTTACCACCATACTCTCGAGTACTTTACCGTTCAGGGATCAACGTCCCCGCGGCCCGGTCTCTGACCAGACCTCCTGGTTGCTGGAGTGGTCAACCAGGCTGTTGGAAGTGGCTGCCCGGTCGTAAGGTGATAATTATGCTGAACATGTTCAACATAATTAAGCATGTTCGCAAATTATGCTGAAAACGTTCAAATTTCATCTATCCAGGATTGGAGGTCAGAAGCTTGCGGCTAGTCTCATTAAACTTTTCAGGGTAACCGATAGATGGGAGAGGAATGTCGTAGGTGATTAGGAGTCAACCCCCATTGCCCTCCTTTAAGTGAATCGATTCCCCGGTCCAGCCCTCACAAAGCAGTCTCTGCGTCATCAGGTCCAGCCTTCATAAAGCAGTCTTTGCGTCATCAGGTCCAGCCCTCACAACACTTGCGTCATCATGACGACGCAATCCGAGTGAGGCAACTGGAGACCCTAGCGACTAACTACCCTTAATTCATCCGCTCACATAACGAGTCACGGGTTTTATCAACAAAATCAAGAAACATTTTTTGGGGGAACGCGATAAGTTAATTAGTTCGAAGCCTTTGATGCCAGCAATGAGCTGTTCCCTCACTGGCACTGGTGCCAGTGCCAGTGGTCTTCGTTCTGTATTAGAGGAAAAACGAGTATTCTGGATCCTAAATAAAATATAAAATACTTATTTCCTGGAAATAAATGGGGGGTATACTGGATAAAAATGGGGGTACTGGACAAAAATGGGGGTTATAATGGACAAAAATGGGGGTACTGGACAAAAATGGGGGTTATAATGGACAAAAATGGGGGTACTGGACAAAAATGGGGGTTATAATGGACAAAAATGGGGGTACTGGACAAAAATGGGGGTTATAATGGACAAAAATGGGGGTACTGGACAAAAATGGGGGTTATAATGGACAAAAATGGGGGGGTATACTGGACAAAAATTGTTCATTCACTGGACAAAAATGGAGGGTATACTGCACAAAAATGGAAAATAGGGTAATACTGGATAAATAAACTTAAGCTGTGAGAATAATATTGCCGGATGGTAACTGCGGCTGCTTTTGTTGGTGATCAGCCAGTGAGGGGACCTCTGAGTTGGGGGATTAAACATAGATTAATGGGGATGATGGCTTGGGACTTATTAGTGGTGGTGGTAGTGGTAGTGGTGGTGGTGGTGGTGGTGGTGGTGGTGGTGGTGGTGGTGGTGGTGGTGGTGGTGTTAGTGGAGGTGGTGGTAGTGGATAAGGTGGTAATGTGGGTGGCAGTGGTTGTGTTGAGTGATGGTAGTGGTGGTGGTTTTGGTGTCGGTGGTTCCGGTGGTGTTATCAGTGGTGGTAGTGGAGATGTTAGTTGTGGTGGCAGTGGTGGTGGTGACAGCACCACAGGTGGGAGAACTGAGACACCAGTTACCACTCAGCCACCTGCACTAACCCCTACTAATTAAAGTTCACGTGCCCGTGCACAATGTATATACATACCGTACTCCATATCTGTATACATATATAATACTTCTCTGTACGTATACAAACATGGATGAGTGCATGAATATTTTGTAAAGAAAAAAAATCACCTTTTATCAACATTCAACACAATCAAAACATCAATAAAATAATTGATGTCATCTAAATTACAAGACGCAAGTTCGAGCCCACATAACTGCCTCAATTATTTTTCTCTTGAACACTTCACGTTCTCGTGATTTCATTGTGCATCTAAATGACCTTCTTGTGCTTCATGTAGAAAACGGACTCGTCTTGTCGACTGCCTAAGCTGCCAATTTCCGACTTCACTTGACGGCTGTCAGATCCCCTGACGACATTACCTGGTCTAGGGAATACTGTGGTAGGCGAGGTCGCTCCAGACATCCCTGGGGAAGTCTGGAGGTCTCGAAGTCTCGAAGTCTAGAAGTCATCCCTCGAGATATTTCAAGGGGAGACTCCTGGATTCTGGTGTAGGCAGGGAGAAAGGTTGCGAGAGGTTACAGTGTGTGTTCATTTGCACGGAATCACACAGACAACAAGGTTCCAGGACAAGGGCTGGACAACGGCTGTTCCAGAAACGGGCTGGACAACGGCTGTTCCAGAAACGGGTTGGACAGCGGCTGTTCCAGAAACGGGTTGGACAGCGGCTGTTCCAGAGACGGGCTGGAGTGACGGGTGTAGTTCTCCAGCGAATGACAGAGTACCTAGGCAACAGGAGGCAAGAAAACAGTGTAAAGGAGAAATTTTAAAGTAACGAGAAGTTTCCAGTGGAATCCAAGAGGTGTCGATACTGGGACCGCTCTTGTTCTTGATGTATGTGAGTGATCGCCCAGAGGTATTGACTCCGTTCTCTCAATGCTGAAGATACAAATGTTACAAGGAGGACAATACAGTGAAATGCTGTATTGTCCTGCTGTATTCTTGGAATGTTGAAATGCTTCAACATTAAAAGAATATTAAAGAAATATACAAGTATTTGTTCAATACAGAATACTTATCCAGTATAGTCTATTGGTTAAGTGTAAATTCTGGTCCAACAAGTAGCTGTTTGAGTTTAACTCGATCAGTTGCAATGTGATGAGGTGGATGTTGTGAACACGAGGCCCTAAGTGGGAGTACAACCACCTCCTGGTGTCGGACAAACGCCTGAGAAAGGATATCACACCAAACCTCTTTCCTCTGACCCACGTATCAAAAATGACCTTTTATGTCACATAACTTAATTCTGAATTTGCAGCGCCAGTGAAGGTTCCGTTTTCTTGCTAGACAGAAAACGCTGTTTGACAACGTTTATAGTTATGACACCAGAATGGTTCCAGAGCTGAGAGTTACGAATTATGAGGAAAACTATAGGAATTGAACCTTATTGGAAGAGAGATGAGATAGAAGAAACATGATCACCACATACATATTATTCTTCCGATTTTTAGAGTTTTCCCCTCACCACCTTTTCTCCCCTACATCCCATCTTCATTACACTGCATTTGCAGGAATTGAACTCTATAAGCTATGTGTTAAGTCCACTCTTGTAGCATCTCCACCACTGTTCAAAGTTTCTTTCCCTCCATATCTAACCATTTTGAATAATCTTTACAATATTTATAAAGCTGACATAATATATATATATATATATATATATATATATATATATATATATATATATATATATATATATATATATATATATATTCACAAAAAAAATTATGAAATATATATTATATATAATTCCCTGTGCTTGTCCACTGACCATATATACATATTCATGTATACATAAATACGACTGTATTCACATACACACACACACCTCCCAACAAATACATTCCAAGCTTCCATTCTCTTGCAATCATAAAACAACAAAACAAACACATCGACCATAAAACAAACACACAATAGCTGCCCTTTAAACCAAACAGACAAAAACATATATGACACGGCCACCTTCCCCCCCCCACCTTGTGTTCACACTAACAATGTTAATTAATTACACCTGTCGGTAACCATGGCAACATCTCCCAACTAAAAAAACAAACAAACAAAAATAATCACCAGGTACCTGTTTAAACTCCTATATAACATTATGCACTGAACACCTCCATCAGTAATAAAAATAATTATAAAAATAATAAAAAAATAATAAAAATAATAATAATAATAATATATTATAAGACAAGGATGTTGACGATATTTCGGTACAAAATACTCCGTCAAAAATACGACTGTTTTATCTATCCAGAAACGTACATAATCCAAGCCATTAACCCACCTATAATCCATCAAGTCCAACGCACAGAAAACGTGAATATTTCGGTGCTTTCAATGTTTACTAATACGTCGCGCTCGTAAGGGACTGGTCGATTCCGTACGAAATGCGACGTGTTAAGTGGGAGGACAGGTTGGTAAAGCACCATCCTTCTCTGGTCCGGACAGCCAATTAGAGATTGTTTTCACATAACGACCGGGATTGGCAGGTAGTTTCCTGGCGTCAGTTCTTGAGGCCGGTGATGGGTTTACTTCTCGCTCAAGCGGTTGTCAACTCCTTATATGTCCGTTCCTATGTGTGTGTTTATGTATTTATCTAGTTGTATTTACCTATTTGTGCTTGCGGGGGTTGAGCTCTGGCTCTTTGGTCCCGCCTCTCAACTGTCAATCAACTGGTGTACAGATTCCTGAGCCTACTGGGCTCTATCATATCTACATTTGAAACTGTGTATGGAGTCAGCCTCCACCACATCACTTCCTAGTGCATTCCATTTATTAACTACACTGAACCTGAAAAAATTCTTTCTAAAGTCTCTGTGGCTCATCTGGGTACTAAGTTTCCACCTGTGTCCCCTTGTTCGTGTCCCACCCGTGCTGAAGAGTTTGTCTTTGTCCACCCTGTCAATTCCCCTGAGAATTTTGTAGGTGGTTATCATGTCTCCCCTTACTCTTCTGTTTTCCAGGGATGTGAGGTTCAGCTCCTTTAGCCTTTCCTCGTAGCTCAATCCTCTCAGTTCCGGGACGAGCCTGGTGGCATATCGCTGAATCTTCTCTAACTTTGTCTTGTGTTTAACTAGGTATGGACTCCAGGCTGGAGCTGCATACTCCAGGATTGGTCTTACATAAGTGGTATACAGGGTTCTGAAAGATTCCTTACACAAGTTTCTGAAGGCAGTTCTTATGTTGGCCAGTCTCGCATATGCCGCTGATGATATTCTTTTGATGTGGGCCTCTGGGGACAGGTTCGGTGTGATATCAACCCCCAGATCCTTCTCTCTATTTCTCTTCCCTTCTCTCCTTCTCTCTCTCTTCTCTCTATGTGTGTGTGTGTGTGTGTGTGTGTGTGTGTGTGTGTGTGTGTGTGTGTGTGTGTGTGTGTGTGCGTGTGTGTGTGTGCGTGTGTGTGTGTGTGTGTATGTATAACTGTGCAATATAATTGTGCAATATATTGAAAGAATATATTAAATAACCCACAATCAAAACCACGGGGCTAATGGTAAACCAGAGCATCATAACTCTAGCCAAACCGGCTCCGTCCAACTGCAGCCAAGATCAAGGAACCAAAACAAAGACCTGGTCATGAGGGGAAAGGAAAATTTACCGCGTAATTAGCATGGAAACCGTTTTGGGAGGGGGGGAGGGGGGTGGGAGAATGGGGAGGAGGGAGGGGGGAGTTAAAAGTGTAATGTAGGAAGAGGGGGCAAGGGGGGGGGGTGGAAGGGGGCGGTAATCAGCATACATTTCCATACCACTGGTACGGAAAATTATCTCACTATTTCACCCACCAATAGTGTGTGTGTGTGTGTGTGTGTGTGTGTGTGTGTGTGTGTGTGTGTGTGTGTGTGTGTGTGTGTGTGTGTGTGTGTGTGTGTGTGTGTGTGTATCAGGAGGTTGGCACTCTAGATACGACGAAGTCAATGACATCGTTAAGAGGAGCCCTGCCTCTGTCCAGTGTCCAGCAGAGCGAGAGCCCCGCAATCTATTGAACCGTAAGGCTGTTAGCTTTGCTGGCCGGCCACATGGAATCACACTGCGCCCTTGGAAGGGTGGCAGACAGTTGGTGTGGGACTATACTTGCGTATCCACCCTGGGAACCTCTCTGTCGGCCAAGCAGGAGCTGCAGCGACACACACAGAAAGAGACAAGACAATCAAGTACAGGGAAGGAGATCACCGGTACAACTTCGTTCCAATAGGATCTGAGACCCTGGGTCCATGGGGTGAGAGTGCAAGATGGTTTCTTAAGGATCTTGGTTCCAGGCTCATTGACACCACAAGAGACCCAAGAGCGGCAAGTTTTCTCTTTCAGCGCCTCAGTATCGCGATCCAGAGGGGGAATGCCGGCCGCGTCCTCGGTTCCTGCCCGGCGTCGGACGAGTTAAAAAAAAACTACAGCCTCTAGGAAAGCAACTTTCCCTTTTGTCCTCATAATCTTCACTTTTTGTAAACAAACTTGCCCGTATTTCCTCTTAATGTTCACTTTTTGTAAACACTGAGATATGTAACTGTATAACCTTGTATAATAAAGTATACAACATAACAAAAAGTAGTGGTAGGAGAAGCGAACACTCATACGTATGTATGGCAAGTTTTTCTCTGAATGCTCTGTGTTCTCTTCTTCGAGGCTGTGGGTCCCTACAATTGCACCAGAGGTGGTACGCCTTTATATATATATATATATATTTATATATATATATTGTATATATACATACTTTGTATTGTATTTTATATATATATTGTATAAACCATATAAATTAAACAGGGTTTTCGGGCTCCATTATCGAGGACACGAAGCATCCAGCAACAGTTGACTATCCCCCGGGTACCTATTCACTGCTAAGTGAACAGATGCATCAGGTGAGAGGAAACTCTCGTATGTCCCACCCTACCCGGAACTCGAACCCAGGACCTATGGGTTACGAGCCAACAGCTTTAATCACACATTACCCCTTCCCCCCCCCCCAAATTTGCCACTCCGTAAAAAACTGGACTGTTTTGACTAACTATAAAATATGTGGTCCTATACAACCGAGCCTCTCGAGTCCAGTGCAAGACGAACGTAAAATTTATGGTGCTTAATTTGGTCAATAATACGTCCCGTTTGTTAACGGATTGGTTGATTCCTTTTATAAATGTGGAGTAATATGTGAATCGACTGATTGGTGATGCTGGACGACAACAATCACTGTCAAAACCAACCATTGTTTACCTAATCATACCAATCACTATTATATATATATATAGCACTTGTTGAAGACTTCTTGACAGGAAGTATACACTAAGAGATTGTATGTCTCACTGTATATACACACTGAAAGTTTACTCTAGTCTTGGACGTGGTCCAGGATTAGAGTATACTTGCTGGGTAAACCATTGTGGTGGCCTTAATTACCCTCCACAGGTGGATACCACTCTTTCACCACTTTTCATTATTCTCGTTTCGGTCTTAAAGATGTGGAAACTGTCATTCTTAACCTGTCTGTTAATGTTGGGGGCTGTAGGATTGAGTCATAAGTCATGAAATCACCACCACTACCACCCTCTCCACCACTACCACCATCTCCACCAC
The DNA here is from genome assembly GCF_040958095.1 of Procambarus clarkii. Classification (NCBI taxonomy): domain Eukaryota; kingdom Metazoa; phylum Arthropoda; class Malacostraca; order Decapoda; family Cambaridae; genus Procambarus; species Procambarus clarkii. The sequence continues at coordinate 19,359,524 of NC_091229.1, forward strand.
TACCACCATATCCAGCATTACCAACTTCTCCAACCACTATCAGCCAACTACCACACACCTGAACCTACTACCACACACCTGAACCCAGTACCACACACCTACAACCTGTGCCTCCACGTTAGCAGAGGGGTGATGGAGAGAGGGAGGGAAGAGAAATAGCCAGGAGAGGGGAGGAGGGAGAGTAAATAGGAGGAGGAAAGGGGAAAAGGGGAAAAGAGAGAGAGAAGGCCAGAGTAGACAGGGTTTCCCCATTGAGAGGAAAATCAGGAAAATCAGGAAATTGAGAGGAAAATCAGGAAAATCAGGAAATTGAGAGCAAAATCAGGAAAATCAGGAAAATCAGGAAATTGAGAGGAAAATCAGCAGGAAATGATTTAGAGATGTACCAAACGAGGGAATTCATGTTGAAAATGCTAACTTCATGCTATTCAATAGTAGTAATAATAGTAGCAACAACAGCTGTTAGCTTAAGTCTTAAACCAAGATCATAACAGGCTTGTCAAAGCCGCGAACGAGGTGATTCAAACCCCTTTACCGTCAAGTGTAATTGTACAAACGAATTCAGGAATGGACTTATTAAGAGAAGCGCCAAGCCATGACGACTATATAGCACTGGGAAGGGATATAAGGATTTGGAATGGGACGTATGGTGCCCAACCACTTGGACGGACGGTTGGGGATCGAACGCCGACCTGCAGGAAGCGAGACCGTCGGATCCTTCCATCCGACTCCTCGTCTCTATGTGACCTTCAAGTCCCTGATTTATCACACTTTTAACGACATACAACGCAATCCCATTAACAAATTATCTATTGGCGTATCGAGGGACGTACCAATAGATAATTCCTGAACTGATAGATAGACGACAGCGCAAATGGTAATAGCATTTGCAAACAAAAAAATTAATAAATATGTCTTCTGCAGAAATGCTTTTAGTGTTCAATATTGTTTAACGAGCCTGTTACTGTGTATTATAGAGCGTTTAACGACTAACGATGTGTGTAGACGTTTAGTATGCACTATAATGCTTACAACGAAACTTGTCAGCCTGGCGCAAGTAACAGTTGTTCAACGTGATCACAGGTTTAACGACCAACAGTTTAACGAGGACAAATGTTAAATGATGTTCAATGTTAAAAACACCTTGAATAAAATACTATTGTTCAGTATTGTGGGACGTTTGACGCGCACCAACGTTTAACATGGGAAAAAGTTTCTCGTTCAAACGGTTAACGAGAATAAACGTATGACGAACCGTATTGCGTAGTGTTGATAAACATTTGGTTTATGGCAGAAATGAATAACAAATGTAATAAACGCAAGAACACATTTAACGAGCACTTCTGTTTAACGTTAAACGAGCACGTTAAACGATCATTTGTGTTTAATGTTGGACTAACACGTTTAACGAGCACCTTTTAACGCTTGACGGACATATTGAACGATCCTTTGAGATTAACGATTAACGAATCTATACCCTCTGTGACTTGGACGGTGGGAGAGACAGGACACCTGTGGGAAGAGACAGAACACCTGTCGGAGAGACAAAACACCTGTGGGAGAGACAGAACACCTGTCGGAGAGACAAAACACCTGTGGGAGAGACAGAACACCTGTGGGAGAGACAGAACACCTGTGGGAGAGACAGAACACCTGTGAGAGAGACAACACCTGTAGGGAGAAACAGAACACCTGTGGGGGAGACAGAACACCTGTGGGAGAGACAGAACACCTGTGGGAGAAACAGAACACCTGTGGGAGAAACAGAACACCTGTAGGGAGAAACAGAACACCTGTAGGGAGAAACAGAACACCTGTAGGGAGAAACAGAACACCTGTCGGATAGACAGAACACCTGTGTGAGAGACAGGTGACACGTGTTTGAGGGGAAGAATACATCACTGCGACGTATACAATGATAGATCATAGCGGCATTATATAGACTACAGCGGAACGATAAATCATAGCAACATTATACGGCTATGATAATTATAGCCGTGAATTATAGAAGCAATAATCTAGGCATGATAGGATTATAATCAATAACAGCGGTACGGTAAGAAAACAACAACGAAACAGACATAAACAACAAAAACAAACTATAAATTGGATAAGTGATTCAAAGAAAGACCCTGGGTAAATACTGGTTATGAAATAGGGTAACTAAGTTATAGAGCAAGTTACCAGGTAACATTATAAAGATGGGACCTCTGGATTGTTTCAACCGTAGGTAAGACAGGAATGATTTTGGGTGGATATAATTAGGAACTGCATGTGTATGGATCAATAGGAGCTGCCTCGTATGGACCAATAGGAGCTGCCTCGTATGGACCAATAGGAGCTGCCTCGTATTTGCCAATAGGAGCTGCCTCGTATGGACCAATAGGAGCTGCCTCGTATTTGCCAATAGGCGCTGCCTCGTATGGACCAATAGGAGCTGCCTCGTATGGACCAATAGGAGCTGCCTCGTATGGACCAATAGGCGCTGCCTCGTATGGACCAATAGGAGCTGCCTCGTATGGACCAATAGGAGCTGCCTCGTATGGACCAATAGGAGCTGCCTCGTATTTGCCAATAGGAGCTGCCTCGTATGGACTAATAGGAGCTGCCTCGTATTTGCCAATAGGAGCTGCCTCGTATGGACCAATAGGAGCTGCCTCGTATTTGCCAATAGGCGCTGCCTCGTATGGACCAATAGGAGCTGCCTCGTATTTGCCAATAGGAGCTGCCTCGTATGGACCAATAGGAGCTGCCTCGTATGGACCAATAGGAGCTGCCTCGTATGGACCAATAGCAGCTGCCTCGTATGGACCAATAGGAGCTGCCTCGTATGGACCAATAGGAGCTGCCTCGTATGGACCAATAGGAGCTGCCTCGTATGGACCAATAGCAGCTGCCTCGTATGGACCAATAGGAGCTGCCTCGTATGGACCAATAGGAGCTGCCTCGTATGGACCAATAGGAGCTGCCTCGTATGGACCAATAGCAGCTGCCTCGTATGGACCAATAGCAGCTGCCTCGTATGGACCAATAGGAGCTGCCTCGTATGGACCAATAGGAGCTGCCTCGTATGGACCAATAGCAGCTGCCTCGTATGGACCAATAGCAGCTGCCTCGTATGGACCAATAGGAGCTGCCTCGTATGGACCAATAGCAGCTGCCTCGTATGGACCAATAGCAGCTGCCTCGTATGGACCAATAGCAGCTGCCTCGTATGGACCAATAGGAGCTGCCTCGTATGGACCAATAGGAGCTGCCTCGTATGCACCAATAGCAGCTGCCTCGTATGGACCAATAGGAGCTGCCTCGTATGGACCAATAGGAGCTGCCTCGTATGCACCAATAGCAGCTGCCTCGTATGGACCAATAGCAGCTGCCTCGTATGCACCAATAGCAGCTGCCTCGTATGGACCAATAGCAGCTGCCTCGTATGGACCAATAGTAGTAGTAATGATGGTGGTAGCAGTAATTGTTGTTGTTGTGGTAGTAGTATTCTTATCTCATAATAACTTACAACCACCTTATTAAAGGTGGCTGTAAATCCGTAAATAAAAATCCGAATTTAAATGAAAATAAAATGAGTGAAACTTTTTACATGACAATTGTTAATCGTAATGCATACAATTCTACTTTGCAACTGCTCATAGCACTAAGCCACAATTCAGCTGCAGCTTGAGAGACAAACCCACACAGCCTTTAGGGAGCCGGTCGGCCGAGCGGACAGCACGCTGGACTTGTGATCCTGTGGTCCTGGGTTCGATCCCAGGCGCCGGCGAGAAACATTGGGCAGAGTTTCTTTCACCCTATGCCCCTGTTACCTAGCAGTAAATAGGTACCTGGGTGTTAGTCAGCTGTCACGGGCTGCTTCCTGGGGGTGGAGGCCTGGTCGAGGACCGGGCCGCGGGGACACTAAAAGCCCTGAAATCATCTCAAGATAACCTCAAGATAACCTAGCCTGCACATTCTACTTTACACAAACACTTATATAGAAGGCTATACACATATATGCAAGGCGAATTAAACAGGACCGATGACACAGGACTGTTACTGAAAGCCAGAGTAATTTCCCACTGGTTAACGAGCTTCTTCCCCTCCCCTCGTTAAGCTCCTTGGATTACGATCTCGTTGTAATCTCTTCTTTATATAATGTAAATTGACCTCGCTATTGGTGGGAAGCTACCTGCCTCTAGGTAATCTGAGTGTTATCTTAGATACCAGTAAGGTAATTATGAAGGGAAAGCACTGTTGTTGTTGTTGTTGTTAAAGATTTAGCTACTCAGGACGAAGTGTCCATGTAGCACGGGCTATGGTGAGCCCGTAATGGGGGGGGGGGGGGGAAGCACTAAACTGCTACGACTTCGTAGATCTTGAGAGGGGGGTGTGGGGACAGGAGAGGAGCTGGAATAGGCAGAAGAGGAGCTGGGATAGACAGGAGAGGAGCTGGGATAGACAGGAGAGGAGCTGGGATAGGTCAGACAGAAGGAACGGTGACCAACCACTTTGAAAATTAGGGAACGAGCGCCAACCCTTTACGAAACAAGACTTCGTAAAGGGTTTCGTAAAGGCAGAAGACACTCTGCCCACCATTAGAGGGGAAGAGAATGGGACGAAATGGAGGGTGAAGAGGGCATGATGGTGGGGGGGGGGACAGAGGGGAGAGACGAAAGGAGAAATAGGATGAGAGGTGGAGATGGGGAAGAGAGAGAGAGAGAGAGAGAGAGAGAGAGAGAGAGAGAGAGAGAGAGAGAGAGAGAGAGAGAGAGAGAGAGAGAGAGAGAGAGAGAGAGAGAGAGAGACAGAGAGAGAGAGAGAGAGAGGACACATTGGCAAGGTACGGAAGTGAGGGGAGAGAGAGACCCCCAGAACACACCCAGACACATCCCAGAACACAGCCAGACACATCCAAGAACACAGCCAGACACATCCCAGAACACGGCCAGACATCCCAGAACACGGCCAGACACATCCCAGAACACGGCCAGACACATCCCAGAACACGGCCAGACACATCCCAGAACACAGCCAGACACATCCCAGAACACAGCCAGACACATCCCAGATCCCAGAATACGGCCAGACACATCCCAGATCCCAGACATATCCCAGAACACAACCAGACACATCCCAGAACACGGCCAGACATCCCAGAACACGGCCAGACATATCCCAGAACACAACCAGACACATCCCAGAACACAGCCAGACACATCCCAGAACACAACCAGACACATCCCAGAACACAACCAGACACATCCCAGAACACAACCAGACACATCCCAGATCCCAGAATACGGCCAGACACATCCCAGATCCCAGACATATCCCAGAACACAACCAGACACATCCCAGACATATCCCAGAACACAACCAGACACATCCCAGATCCCAGACATATCCCAGAACACAACCAGACACATCCCAGATCCCAGACACATCCGAGAACACAACCAGACACAACTCTAGACTGAAACAAGAGTAACGACCCATCATACCCCCGACCAGTTAAGGGTCCGGGATGGAACAACGTACCACCCTTATTTAAAATGTCCCAAGTTGGGATATCTGACCTCAGCACCCGGGAGAACCACACACAAGCATCCCAGGTAACGAGTCGCAGCACAGAGCACCGGGTCATGGCCTCACATTCGCCCAGCCAACGCACCGAGACAATGGTAACGGGTCATTAGCCTGGCCATTTTAATCCCCTGGTTCCCCTGGTAACGGCGAACCCATCGGCTTTCTTGCGTCCCGGGAGACAATGGCCAATTGTGGTGTTTTATGAAGTGAATGACTGATTGGTTGGCTGGTTGACTTCCTGCTTGGTTGGTTGGTTGGTTGGTTGGTTGGTTGGTTGGTTGGTTGGTTGGTTGGTTGGTTGGCTGGTTGGTTGGTTGGTTGGCTGGTTGGTTGGTTGGTTGGTTGGCTGGTTGGTTGGTTGGTTGGTTGGTTGGTTGGTTGGTTGGTTGGCTGGTTGGTTGGTTGGTTGGTTGGTTGGTTGGTTGGTTGGTTGGCTGGTTGGTTGGTTGGTTGGTTGGTTGGTTGGTTGGTTGGCTGGTTGGTTGGTTGGTTGGTTGGTTGGTTGGTTGGTTGGTTTGTTTGTTGGTTGGTTGGTTGGTTGGTTGGTTGGTTGGCTGGCTGGTTGGTTGGTTTGTTGGTTGGTTGGTTGGTTGGTTGGTTGGTTGGTTGGTTGGTTGGTTGGTTGGCTGGTTGACTTCCTGCTTGGTTGGTTGGCTGGCTGGTTGGCTGGTTGGTTGGTTGGTTGGTTGGTTGGCTGGTTGGTTGGTTGGTTGGTTGGTTGGCTGGTTGACTTCCTGCTTGGTTGGTTGGCTGGCTGGTTGGCTGGTTGGTTGATTGACTGGCTGGCTGGTTGGTTGGTTGGCTGGTTGACTTCCTGCTTGGTTGGTTGGTTGGTTGGTTGGTTGGTTGGCTGGTTGGTTGGTTGGTTGGCTGGTTGGTTGGTTGGTTGGTTGGTTGGTTGGCTGGTTGGTTGGTTGGCTGGTTGCTCACTGGTTGGTAGTTGGCTTGCTCACTAACTCAATTATTCACCTCGTTCACAATGGAATGAATAATTACTCAACTGCCTCACTTCTCTTCCATTCTTGGCCCTTATTGTTGAACTGCAGAGAGTCGCCTCAAAATTATTCATATCAAGAAAATTTTATATTTTTCGTTTTTACGTTTCACGTGCATATATAATACACAACACCCCCCTCCCCCCCCCCCCCCACACACACATACACATACACACACTGCAGATGGGCGGACTGCATTTTTGGACTGTCGGAAAGCCTTTGACACAGTACCCCATAAAAGGTTGATGCATAAGCTGGAGAAACAGGCAGGAGTAACTGGTAGGGCGCTCCAGTGGATAAGGGAGTACCTAAGCAATAGGAAGCAGAGAGTTACAGTGAGGGGTGAGATCTCAGATTGGCGTCAAGTCACCAGTGGAGTCCCGCAGGGCTCTAAAATCGGGCCTATCCTGTTTCTGATATACGTAAATGATCTCCCAGAGGGTATAGACTCATTCCTCTCAATGTTTGCTGACGACGCCAAAATTATGAGAAGGATTAAGACAGAGGATAGCTTGAGGCTTCAAGACCTGGACAAGCTGCAGAAATGGTTGAACAAATGGTTGTTAGAGTTTAACCAAAGCAAATGCAATGTAATAAAGATAGGTGTAGGGCGCAGGAAACCAGATACAAGGTATCATTTGGGAGATGAAATCCTTCAAGAGTCTGAGAGAGAGAAAGACCTGGGGCCAGATCTGTCCCCTGAAGCTCATATCAAGAGGATAACATCAACGGCATATGCCAGGTTGGCTAACATAAGAACGACCTTTAGAAACTTGTGTAAGGAATCTTTCAGAACTTTGTATACCACATATGTCAGACAAATTCTGGAGTAAGCGGCTCCAGCATGAAGTCCATATCTAGTTAAGCATAAGACTAAACTGGAAAAGGTTCAAAGGTTTGCCACGAGACTAGTACCCGAACTGAGGGGTATGAGCTACGAGGAGAGACTACGGGAATTAAACCTCACGTCACTGGGAGACAGAAGCGTTAGAGGGGGGACATGATCACCACATACAAGATTCTTAGAGGAATTGATAGGGTAGGTAAAGACAGGTTATTTACCACAAAGGACACACGCACTAGGGGACACAGGTGGAAATTGAGTGCCCAACTGAGTCACAGAGACGTTAGAAAGAGTTTTTCAGTGTCATAGTAGATAAATGGAATGCATTAGGAAGTGATGTGGTGGAGGCTGACTCCATATACAGCTCCAAGTGTAGATATGATAGAGCCCAGTAGGCTCAGGAAACTGTACACCTGTTGATTGACCGTTGAGAGGCGGGACCAAAGAGCCCAAAATGAAAATATAAAAACGGAAACCACGTACTAAACTCAGGGAAATCATAACATAGAACGAAAAGGCAATGTAAAGGACCTGGGTGTACTCATGTCGGAAGACCTTACCTTTAAAGAACACAATAAAGTAGCCGTCACAACTGCAAGAAAAATGACAGGTTGGATAACAAGAACTTTTCACACTAGAGATGCTATACCGATGATGATACTTTTCAAAACGCTTGTGCTCTCTAGAGTGGAGTACTGCTGCACAATGACAGCCCCTTTCAAAGCTGGATAAATTGCTGACCTGGAGAGCGTGCAGAGATCCTTTACTGCTAGAATCCACTCAGTAAAACATCTAAACTATTGGGACCGACTAAAGAGCCTAAATCTGTATTCCCTTGAGCGCAGGCGGGAGAGGTACATAATAATCTATACGTGGAAAATAATTGAGGGGCCGGTCCCAAACCTGCACACAGAAATGACATCACATGATACCAGAAGACATGGCAGGATGTGCAGAACACCCCCGTTGAAAAGCCGAGGTGCAACAGGTACTCTGAGAGAGAACTCTATCAATATCAGAGGCCCGAGACTGTTCAACACGCTTCCACTACACATAAGGGGCATAACTGGCAAACCCCTCACAGTGTTCAAGAGGGAACTATCAACATCAGAGGCCCGAGACTGTTCAACACGTTTCCACTACACATAAGGGACATAACTGGCCGACCCCTCACAGTGTTCAAGAGAGAACTATCAACATCAGAGGTCCGAGACTGTTCAACACGCTTCCACTACACATAAGGGACATAACTGGCCGACCCCTCACAGTGTTCAAGAGAGAACTATCAACATCAGAGGTCCGAGACTGTTCAACACGCTTCCACTACACATAAGGGACATAACTGGCCGACCCCTCACAGTGTTTAAGAGAAAACTATCAACATCAGAGGCCCGAGACTGTTCATCAACATCAGAGGCCCGAGACTGTTCAACACGCTTCCACTACACATAAGGGACATAACTGACCGACCCCTCACAGTGTTCAAGAGAGAACTATCAACATCAGAGGCCCGAGACTGTTCAACACGCTTCCACTACACATAAGGGACATAACTGACCGACCCCTCACAGTGTTCAAGAGAGAACTGGATAAACACCTCCAAAGGATACCTGATCAACCAGGCTGTGACTCATACGTCAGGCTGCGATATATATATATATATATATATATATATATATATATATATATATATATATATATATATATATATATATATATATATATATATATATATATATATATTACTGTTCCCATTCTGTTTACAAGTAATACCCCAATTACACGTCATTAAAAACCTTTCCTGATATCTGTCAATTAACCCATTATTTGGCCCTATAACCCATTATTTGGCCCTATAACCCATTATTTGGCCCCTTCCCACACACACACACACAGTTACAGCATACCCAACAGCAATCACTGTGCAAAATTGGGTGAGGTTGGGCTCCAGCGCCTGGCCTCCATCCCAGGACAGCCAGACATATTCTCTCTTGTACACACACACACCACATTGGGGGCCCCGGTAATTCCCGGGACAATCTCAAAAGACACTTCTAAACCCATTTAGAAGTTTTGCGAGGTTGGGTCGACTCAATAATGTGTGTCATGTTGTATCACGTGTGTTACTATGTGTCGTGTAAGTATGTATCACCTGAAGGTGTGTCTCACCTGTCAGTACGGAAAAGATTTGGAAAGGAGGGGGGAAAGAGATGTAAGAGGAGAGGAAGAGTTTGTAAAATAAGAGAGAGTTGTAAAAGATGAAGAGTTGTAAAAGATAGCGGGAGAGTTGTAAAAAGAGAGAGGCAGGTGTAAAAGGAGAAAATTGAGGTTAGAGAGAAAGGGGCAAAGTGTAAAAGAATAAGTGAGGGGCAAGAATAGAGGGATAGTGGCGTGAGAGGAGAGGAGAGGAGAGGAGAGGAGAGGAGAGGAGAGGAGAGGAGAGAAGAGAAGAGAAGAGGGGAGGAGAAGACTGGTGGAAGAATATTGGAGGAGGGGACAGGAGAAAGGAAGATAAACGAAAGGAGAGAAAGTAAGGTAAATGAAGAGAAGAGAAACTAAGGTAAATGAAAGGGAGGAGAAAGGAGGGCAAATGAGGGGAAGAGGATCATCAAGCTCACAGTAAACAAGTTATCTTGAGAATAATAATATTTGAAACTTTCTCTGTATCTGTCACTCTCAGACTCCC